>NC_053166.1:83910771-84090771 GCF_016835505.1 Polypterus senegalus | reverse complement strand
TCTGCAGCAGACAGATGGTCATTTCCGGAGGGTGGGATTGTACTGTGTATCTGTCTGGAGGGTTTGCCAAATGGGATCCCAAGCTGTTTTGTTGCGTGCAGTAACAAGCTGTACCAGTGCATGCTCCGCAATATTTTCCCACCTCTCTGAAAGACTATACAGAACCATTAGAATGTGAACCAGCAGTTTCGAAGATTCAGTTTTTACCACAAGATCATAAGAATACTTAATGCCTGTTCACTAACAACACTATCATACTGATAATTGCATGAGTGCACCTTTAACTTTACTTTTAATTACACATTTTATTAATTACATAAAAAAAAGTTTCATTTTTAAAAAAGAATGTTAAGGTAGTCTAATATATAGATGATCTAAGGAAGAAGCAGTAAAAATAGATCACAAAAATGTTTTAGACAGTTAGAGGGGCCCAAATGTTTGCACAATACGGTATACATACATGCAGCTATATAAAATATTGATCCACTGTATATAAAATAAGGCTACATATTCCTGACATTTCTTCATCGTTTCCTACTTTTATGTGGAGCTGATGTGCCTGATCAACCCAGCTCTAAACCTGCACCTAATGCACAGTCAAACCCTTTGGTTCAAATCTTCTTTTATCTTTTCACCTTCGCTTTGGCCAACCTTGCCTTCGGTTCTCCTGTACTTCTATCACTCGTTTGCCAATATATTTGTCACTCCTATTTACATGTCCTAATACCTATGAAAGTATAGGAAAGTAGGTTGTAGTATCTCCCACTTTTGTTGTACTTGTGATTATCTCATTTCTTATTCTGTCCATTTTTGTAACTACACAAATTCATTTCAACACTCTCAATTCTACCACATCCAACTCCATCCCCTGTGCTCCCTTAACTATGTCTCAGCTCCATACATCATTGCTGGTCTCACCACCGTCTTAAAAACTGTACCTTTAACCTTTGCCTTAACTCTTCGATCAAACAATACTTCTGATACATTCCTCCAATAATTCCATCTACACTGCACTATTATGGATTATTTCTGCATCTAATTTTCCAACTTAGGCTACAAATGATTCAAGATATATAAATTTATTCACTTCTCCCTGCATTTTAACTTCAGAACCCTGATCAACATTAAATCTCAAATCTTTGTGTTAATCTTCAATACTGTTTTCCAAAGATCAAGCAAAAATACATTGACTATATGGCAATCTCAGGACCCAGAGGCCTACAAAAATCCAACCTCAACAAAAAGTAAAATGTTTAAATAAAAAATAAATAAAAATCGTGAGTGGTCTCCCCTAGACTTTCTTGTATTCTGAGATATGGGGAAAGATATTTGAGGATTAAACTGCAAGACAATGATTATATTGTTATTATGTACATTAAAGAACCATCAACAACAAATCAAATAATATATTGAACAATTATTACAAAAGTAAAGTTGAATAAATCTGCAGCTGTATGAATGGTAAAGTACCACTTCGAGGTAACAAATTGCCCAAAAGTTGACAGAAATCTACATTTTGTACCTAATACTGGTATGCAAAATTTGGTTGACCTAATCGAAAGCGTACTCAACTGATCGCGTTTACACATACACACAAAGACAGAGACACAGACATAATTCCAAAAGTGGTATTTTTGGACTCAGGGAGGTCTAAAATGTTGAGATTCATCAAAATCTCGAAACAGAATTTTTGGAGGATTCCAATACTTTCCCTATACGTCATATACGAGAAAGTAAAAAAGAAACAGGCACAATGTTTGATAATGGGAAAGTTCAATATCAGTGGTGGCAGAATAGCACAGATAGCATATCTGACTTCAAGTGAGTGACATTATGGTTTGAGTCCTGATTTTATGCTATTTTTAAATCTAAAACATTTTGTATAACAATGAATATGAAGAATAAATCAATTATTCTATCAATTACCATTTATATGACCAAATTATATCATAACTTAACATTTTTCATTATGGTAACATACAAAAGATACTACCATATTGTTTTACGAGGTGAAAAGTGAAAGTGTTCAGAGCACTGAGGCTTCACTCAGTGAAGAGCACTATACAAAAACAAACTGAATTGAACTGATAATTATGGGATACAGTAAACAAAAAAATATATATTTTTTCCCAAATAGAAAATATTTACCATGTACCTTAGCACTGTAACAATATTTAACCATTACCAAGGGTCAATGTTGTCAATTTTGGCTTTTCTGTAATGTCTGGTAATTGTAAAAGGGAGGTGGGCATCAACACACCCATTTTGTTATTAGATAGACATTAATAAATGAAATCAAATACCCCTACTGATTTTAAGCTGTTAAAGCCAACAGTTTAAAAAGTGCCATATTAAAAGACATCCTGTGACTTTGCTGCAGTTCATTGAAAGAAAGAGATATAAAACAATCGTTACATTCTTTACATCACATAAAAACTTTCAATTAGGCTTAATGATTGTGCTTAAATTAACACAAAATGACAGTAATTAGCCTGTTCATTATCTCAGTTGTAAAGAATCAACTTTCTTTTTTTAATCTTTTATGGGTAAAAGTTAGTTTTCAAATTAAAGCAGAACATGATACCTAACCTCACCTCATTATTAAACATAAAAGGTATAAACTAGCTTTGTTAAAGGTTAAACACACAATAACAAATATTTCTTTCCCAATTATTTTCAATTACCTGTTTCTAAATAACTTTTTTTATTAATTCATCTAAAAATAGTTTACTTACTTTTCTCTGTCTGTTTTGTAGATACGTGCTATTTCAGGAACTAATGGGTCATCTGGATTTGGATCACACAACAGTGAACAAATTGACAAAAGAACTGTAAGAAAAAGGAAATTAAGACTTTATATATGTAGTGCTTTTGTTCTAAGCAATATACAAATTATAAAAACTATTTATGTACTTAATATTCTATATTGAGACAGTTGTAGGTGAATCTCACAGTGAGTCACTGGCAGGTTTAGCAAGCCACCTCCATTACAGGCCTTAAATACATCAGCTAAAAAGAATCAGAATTTTTTTTCTTAATAAAATGCATCTGTATTTTTGTAACTTAAAAAAAAAAACTGAGTTAGTTTTATAAGTAATAATATCAGAAAAGTTAATCAAAAATATACAGTAAATTTTATCATATTGCAAGATTCCCTCCATGCACACCAATATAATCAAACATTCTTAAATTACTTTTATACATGAGAAGGGGAAGGGAAATTGAACATGGAAGCTTAACAGAGAATGCAAAAGATGAAAATCTTAAATGTAAACAGAACCAAATATCCTCCTTCATACTTGTGTGTATACTGCGAGTCAGATGCAAGAATAAACATAAAAACAAAAAGAAAGCAACCTTCTCAAATTTAGCAATGGTATGGGATGCAGTGATGCCACACCTATTGAGTTTTTATCCTCCCTGTGCTTTAAACTGTGTAGTCACTGCTGCACTGTACCTCTGAGGACTCTTTCTTCACCAATGTAACCACAAGGGAGGCAGGAATTCTGCTTGAAAGGGCAGACAATATAAGAGAAACTGAGGGAGAAAGGAGAAGGAGGGAGTAAAACAAAAGAGTAAGGAATCTTTTGCGTGACAGCTGGCTGGTCAAAGCCCAGTGATTTATATTTCTCTTAGTTTTGTTGGATATTAAAGACCAAGTATGGTACAGCTTAGCATCTACAGTGGTAACATTACTGAAGAACCTACAAGATATCAATGGAATTGACTAATGTAATGGTAGTAGACAATTGTTCTAGCGATACAGGGACAAGCACCAAGTTAGGGTTTCTCATCCCAGATTATAATGGCAAAAATCGACTTGTTATAAGACTGACTGTGGCATCATCGTAATCCTTCACTTTTTACAGTTAGCAAGTGTGTATATCACTTTATTTAATACACTCTCTATATGGCTGCATTTCACTTTATTCTTATTTAAGGAACCAAGGCAGCAATTTAAAATGATCAAGGCCATGTTCAACAACAATTACCTTAGGAAAGCCCCAAGAAATTGCTTTTTACTTTCCAAGCTTTAACCCAGATATCTTAGCATGTGGGGCACCAGCAAAGCAGTGCTTTGTGTGATGTGCTATTTATAGACAATGGACAAAACTACATTAACTTATAAATAATTAAATTAGGAATTAAGCTAAATTTCTGTGTTGCAACGCTTGTACTGCTATGAACTACAAATTCAATACTTTTTGGGGGAGGTGGACAGGTTACATAAATTAAAAAAAATTTAAAACAAAAATAAACCATGAGAGAGAAAATAAAACAAACAATTACAGAAGAATAGTCCCACCTCTACTACAACACAAATTCTTCTATGAACACCACCTAATTGGTAATTAATGTATTCTGTCTCCATTACCAAATCAGGATGTACAAGAAATGAGGCTTGCTGTTATGTGAAGACATTTACCTCTAAATGATGTTACATGCTTTACCTTTTGAGATGGTTAATGCGGGTGACCATTGCGATCGCAGAATATCGAGACAAATGCTGCCATTGCTGTTGATATTTGGATGGTAGATTCTTGTTGTAAATGCAACCTATGACGAGAGAGAAAACTGCTTAAGATGTAGGAAGATGAATATAAAAGAGCAGAAGCTACCTATAAACCTCACCTTTGGTGGCTTGAAAGGATAATCTGTTGGAAAATGAATTGTCAAGAAAAAAACACCGCCCTGGTAAGGACTGTCATTCTGTAAAGGAGGAAAAAGGAAAAAAAAGATTGGCACACAAACCATACTATGTGTTGGGTAATCACAGTCTGTCTTTTTCTGGCTATTCAATTCATCATTAAAAATGTATTAAATATTTCATAACAGCAACACACACCTGTTTAATGTGAAAAGGTAACTGTGACAGTGGATATCCCAAAGGGCTAAATTTTAAGATGTTTCAATACTCAGAACTTAAGATTTGGCAATTGCGTGAATGTTGCAGATATCTACTTCATAAAAGCTTTGCTCACATAACGTGGGGCAACAAAACATACTCATTATGAAAGGATAATTTACTACCATACAAACACTTAAGAATGAGTGTCATATAAAGTTGCATTAAATGTTCATTTTTAGTACATTAAATATTTACATGTTGGATTTCAGAAATTCGATCAGGGATTAAGTAAATAAAATTCTTAATCCTTACTCTTAAGGAGAAAAAAGAAAACACACTCAATCATATGAATTACATAAAACTGATAAAACTCTCACTTACTGGTCCCATTATTGTGGCTTGCCAGTGGAACACTACAAATTAAATTAAAAAACACAGTAAGAATATGCATTTCTGGAAAAAAAATAGAACCATTAAGATGTCATAGTCAAAAAAAAAAAAAAAGTAGATGTGAAAATATCAAACGTATTAGAAAAAATCTTCCTCAAGAAATGTTATTTTACAAATGGACTTGTTTAAAGCAGCAACACCTTTTCATATATTAAATATACCCTGCTTAAAATTTGGTAGCACTGACATCTCTCTGGATTCTGCACTCACTGGGGGAAAGAAAAGGGTAGTTTTACTTCCATATAAATAAGAGTTTGGTGACAAGGTCAAATATTTATTATCAAGTTATGTTGGTATTCTAATTCTGTGATGTTCAAAATGTCAAGGAAAGTTGATTTTAGCAAGGTGTCTGTCCGCTTACAATTAAATTTTTTACCAGAAAATTATGCATTTTGTTATGTTGTTTAGGGCTCTTGGATGATAGTAAATATTAGTGCAAGAAGCTTCTAAGATATCCACTCTGTATCTGGAGACCTACAGTGCATCCGGAAAGTATTCACAGCGCATCACTTTTTCCACATTTTGTTATGTTACAGCCTTATTCCAAAATGGATTAAATTCATTTTTTTCCCTCAGAATTCTACACACAACACCCCACAATGACAACGTGAAAAAAGTTTACATGAGGTTTATGCAAATTTATTAAAAATAAAAAAATTGAGAAAGCACATGTACATAAGTATTCACAGCTTTTGCTCAATACTTTGTCGATGCACCTTTGGCAGCAATTACAGCCTCAAGTCTTTTTGAATATGATGCCACAAGCTTGGCACACCTATCCTTGGCCAGTTTCACCCATTCTTCTTTGCAGCACCTCTCAAGCTCCATCAGGTTGGATGGGAAGCATCGGTGCACAGCCATTTTAAGATCTCTCCAGAGATGTTCAATCGGATTCAAGTCTGGGCTCTGGCTGGGCCACTCAAGGACATTCACAGAGTTGTCCTGAAGCCACTCCTTTGATATCTCGGCTGTGTGCTTAGGGTCGTTGTCCTGCTGAAAGATGAACCGTCGCCCCAGTCTGAGGTCAAGAGCGCTCTGGAGCAGGTTTTCATCCAGGATGTCTCTGTACATTGCTGCAGTCATTTTTCCCCTTTATCTTGACTAGTCTCCCAGTTCCTGCCGCTGAAAAACATCCCCACAGCATGATGCTGCCACCACTATGCTTCACTGTAGGGATGGTATTAGCCTGGTGATGAGCAGTGCCTGGTTTCCTCCAAACGGGACACCTGGTATTCACACAAAAGAGTTCAATTTTTGTCTCATCAGACCAGAGAATTTTGTTTCTCATGGTCAGAGTCCTTCAGGTGCCTTTTGGCAAACTCCAGGCGGGCTGCCATCTGCCTTTTACTAAGGAGTGGCTTCAGTCTGGCCACTCTACCATAAAGGCCTGATTGGTGAATTGCTGCAGAGATGGTTGTCCTTCTGGAATGTTCTCCTCTCTCCACAGAGGACCTCTGGAGCTCTGGCAGAGTGACCATCGGGTTCTTGGTCACCTCCCTGACTAAGGCTCTTCTCCCCCGATTGCTCAGTTAAGATGGCCAGCCAGCTCTAGGAAGAGTCTTGGTGGTTTCAAACTTCTTCCACTTATGGATGATGGAGGCCACTGTGCTCAATGGGACCTTCAAAGCAGTAGAAATTTTTCTGTAACCTTCTGCAGATTTCTGCCTCGAGAAAATCCTGTCTCGGGGGTCTACAGACAATTCCTTTGACTTCATGCTTGGTTTGTGCTCTGACATGAACTGTCAACTGTGGGACCTTATATAGACAGGTGTGTGCCTTTCCATATCATGTCCAATCAACTGAATTTACCACAGGTGGACTCCAATTAAGCTGCAGAAACATCTCAAGGATGATCAGGGGAAACAGGATGCACCTGAGCTCAATTTTGAGCTTCATGGCAAAGGCTGTGAATACTTATGTACATGTGCTTTCTCAGTTTTTTATTTTTAATATATTTTCAAAAACCTCAAGTAAACTTTTTCATGTTGTCATTATGGGGTGTTGTGTGTAGAATTCCGAGGAAAAAAATGAATTAAATCCAATTTGGAATAAGTCTGTAACATAACAAAATGTGGAAAAAGTGATGCGCTGTGAATAATTTCTGGATGCACTGTATGTACAACAATAAACTTCTGAAAAAGTTGTCCTTTCTTATTCAAACAAGGTGGCTTGTGTTTGCCTTGTTACAGACTCAAGACCTATTGTTTTAGGTCAATTATGGAGTAGTACTTATTCCCATATAATTCTGAGACATTCCCAATAATGACTGTCATAAAAAAAATCTGATTTACCTAGGTTTTCTGCAGTTTGCTTCAATTAGTTATGAATTCAGGCCTACTGAGTTACAATAATAATGTGTACACACACACACACACACACAAAAACAACACAATTTATAAAAGGGAGTGAATATAGTTGACTAATTGCCCTAAGTGCAGGCTCCAAGGGTTTCCTGGTGCTCAAACACCCCCAACATTTTATTGCTTTCCAGTTGAAAAAATCGTTTACCTAAGCTGGTCTGCTACTATTGTGCATTGCTAACTTGTCTGTTTAGTCTTATGTACTGGGTGTGGGGAAAGTCAATTCTCAGATGCACAGCGTTTCCCTGTATTGAACGATTCTGCATCAATGCACACAACTCCATAATCCACTTTTTATATGGGCTTATGAATGAACTGGAAAATATGTACAGTATAAACCATATCAGACAAAAATATAGTACAACAGGACTAAAGAGGTAAACAAAACAAACAGTGCATCCTCAGATCAATGGACTTCAGGAACAATGGACAACAACTAAATAAATATAGATTTAAAAAAAAAATAGAAAGTTTAATAACAAAAAAGTAGACATACTGTATACACAGTGAAAACACTAAACAAATCCACACATACACACAAATGTAACCTACTTCACAGCATGCATCAGTCCTATCAATCAGATCAAGACCCTGAGCCTGAGTCGAGTGCTGAGCTTGATCTGATTTTTTTCTGCCAAGTATCGGATAGGAATTGACTCTATTAAGTGTTTTATCTAAAAGTGTGTAGGTCAAGCCAACAATGAGATTTTACTATAATTAAGAATGAACTAATGGAGTTTACCATTAGGACACTGAAGTAAGAACTACTGAAAATGGGGTACTGCAGTCAGACTTGAATAACAAAATTATTGTCAATAGTAGTAGCCATTATTAATATTAGAATGCATTGGTCAGAGATTCCAAACTTTTGAATGTTATACATTCTTTCTTAGAAATGACTGCACAATATTGTGACCACGAAAAGATAGGAGGAAGCAGAAAGCATCTCCTGTGCTCACACTGAGTAGGCTTCATAACGCCAAATATTTCAAGTGTAAAGCAGACAGTCAGATATACTTGACAACTGAACTTAAAACTGAAAATTTCAAAACACCTTCACTGCTTTGCGTGTCACTGTGTTGTTTCATAGATGAATGGATCGGACTTCCATCTAACTTGGCTATGTTACCCTGAAAGTATTTTCAGTTGGATAGTTTATATGTGTCAACGATACAAAAGCAAAAAGGTTACAGTCTAATAAAGGTGAAAAATTTTTTTAAAATATGTAACTATTTTTTTTTCTATTGTGGGCTGCATGCACATTTTAAAAACACAGGTTTTTGCTATATACTATGATACCCACTATTCTAAATCTTAAGCACATTACTAACCTCGCCCCAAAACCAATACTTTTTATACAGTTGTGGTCAGCATGGATCCCCTTGTATTTTAGGTACATTATATTCAATATCTTGAGAAATTATTTGAATAGTGCCAATCTTTGATCAGAATATTAGACTGTCCAAAGTTACACAACTAAAGAGAATGTTTTCTCCAAGTAGATTCTAGCAAAAATAAATCTTGCCTTTTTACATTTATCCTTCAACAGTGGCACCCATCTTTGAATTTCACCCATAAAGCCTTTCTTGGTTTAGTGTGAAGTGTATGGTAGAGGCTGAAATCATCACCCCTTATTGCTCCACGTCAATTATAACTTCTCTATATGTTTTATGGGGTGTTTATGAACAGTTTACAAGCAGCTTTAAAAATGACTTTGATCATTTTTTCTCTTCCAAGCAGCCACCGTCTTAAAATTGGAAACAAGAACGGCAAGTGCCTCTGAAAAACTGTCCTGTACACTTCTGCATTATGGCATTTGGTGATAATAGCTTTTGGATGATCTAAGAAGGCTCTTTTAGTGTCAAAATATTCAATAAAAAAGCAAGAAAAGAAAATAACTTTACTAAAGTCTCTGTTGATGGTTCACAATTTTTTCCAGTTGTAAACTTTATTTACATAATCTTAGCGAGTCTTGAGCAGTCATGTAGTTTGTCATCCACAGTGACTCTGTCAGATCAATCTGTGACTCATCCCAACTAAATAAAACAGGTCTGATAAGGTCTTAAGTTAAAGGGTGTGTGTGTGTAATTCTGTGTGCAAAACAGCTGATAACTAATGAGCATTAATCTATAAGTAGAATGCATAAAATTCAGCCATGAAGAATTAGGAATGTAGAGCTTTTGGAATGCGCAAACAATGGTTGAGCTCGTCATATATGGAAGGTGTATTTAAAAGCACGGGAGTGTTCAGACAGCACGTTAATTATCAATCTCATGGCAGTGTAGAAATAAGAAAATGAGTCATGTAATTTGTCATTCCATTATCCTATTCGTATGACATCCACAAGGCAATAAGATGTGATACATTCCCTGACAAGAGGCCATGTAATGTGCCATTGGCTTAAGCAATAAAGCCATCATTGTCTTGTTAATCAATGGCTAATTCATGTCATTGGAGTACTTGAGATTTGTTCCAGGCAAATTTAAATTTTACAGCAATGAAAATCTAGCTCTTCATATCAAACCGATCTGAGTCAGGCAAAGATTTAACCTAATTGTGTGATGGCAACTTCTCATTTTTTTACTACTTTAACACACTTCCTTTTTGAAATTTTACTATATGATCCTGTGGTGCTCTGTACCAAACAAATGAGTACACATTGAGTAAAGCCATGTCAATGCTAACTTCCCCTCCCCCCATAGGTATTTAAAAACATATAACTAACACCAGTGTCACAAATGCTGACCAAACAACTGTACAAAGGCTACTTTTTGGAAACTGAAACCAATACATTGTAAACCATACCCCTCTTACTTAATGTCCTTTATGTCATAGTCAATTACTAAAAAGCAACATTCATTTTCACGGTAGGTATCCAGATCTGGCTCACCAGAATCACTGGACAGAACACAGGAATAATCCCTGGATGGAATTCCAGCATATTATACAACTTTAGACTAACTAATTAAGACAACCTGCACATCTTTAGGATGTTTTTGGGAGTGCAGGTAAAATGGAAAGACCTCTCTCCAATCAGACATAACCCTCTTCTATGGAAAGGCGGCCTTATTTGTGAGTTCTACTATTCCTTTAAATGGCACCAGGCTACATCTAACTGGTGCAAGATAACTTGTATACTACTGCTTTCACTATTGCAGCAGACAGGGAAAAACACAGCATTTTTATACAAAATAATGAAAATTTGTAACAAATGCCTGGGAAGCTCTTTCCTTTACAATGGTAGGGTGAAGAAAACAGGTGAAGTGTCTAGTAAACATACTAGCTGCTCCCCAAACTTACATGCATCATGCTTCATTATTTTCTCTCCTGTGCATACCCTTGAAGGCTGCAAATGTGCACAGTTGGCTAAATGAAAGTGAAAATGAGGTTGCTAATAAACTTGCATGAATGCTTGACGTTAGAAAGTTAAACCTGAAAACACCGGGAATCGAATGTACCTGGATGAAACATTGAGATAGCTTAACTGTTAGCTAAATTACATTCTTAGCCATCTTCTTGATGAATCACAAACAGTAAAACTATCAATATTAAAGAATGTGCACAATGACTAAGTATATATATATATATTTTTTTTTTAGAGAAGCTGCCATGTAAATCGACATTTGATATGTTACGACCATATGTGAAAAATTAGATGTGAACAACCAAAGGCTTGCCATGATGGACAGAGATGATATACCATTACATGAAATGTACATGCAATCAAGCATAGCTTTTGACAGTTTGGCTCTCCTGACAGATGACAGCAGGTTCCTTTAAATGGTCTATTCCTTGGGTTGTATAGTACTTTATGTTCTATGAAATGATACAATAGTAAACATGACCGTTGCTCTAAGTTCCAAATTACCATTTGAGCCTAAACACTACAGCACAATTAGGGATCACACAAGCACCTTTTTTTCCTTATGGCACACTTCCCACATATAGAAAGAGAAATCTAAGCACTTTTTTTTTTTTTTAAATGACCATGTTCTGAAAAACAAAAACAAAAAAAAACTAATACCACAATATAACTCTTGCTACTACTATTATCACTGTCACTCTGAAAAATTCCAATTGTTTGTATTTATTCATACAAATCCTTTCTATTTTGTATAACACTAATAATTCAAACAATGCAATGGAATATGTAGTTTTTTACTAATTCAGATTATGCAATGACATAACACAGGCAGTGTAAAAAGGCACAAAAGAGGTTTCATTACTGAAGTAGCAACTTTTAAGCTTAATACTGTATATTAATCTTTTAATATTAAATATTAAAAAGGTTTGGAGTCAATATTACAAGAAATTCTAGTTACGTTGCTGTATCCACAATAGGCATGTTTAATTGTTTGACAAAATTTTTGAACAATGCCAAATCAGAAATACACATACATAATGCTTAATTAATAATCAAACTGACTTTATGTAATGATGGAATGGCAACAGTCATCTTCAAGATCAACTAGTGCACTAATTATCAAAATAGGAAAACTCTACTTACTATCATCTCCAACAGGTCCTGCAGAACACTGAGCTGGTGGATCACGTGCCAAGTCATTTAGCTCCTTCACAAAAGTACAAAAAACAATTTATTAAAAAAAGTACTGTACACTTAAATTTATTTAAAAATATTAATAAATTTAACTGGTTAAATTCCTTCTGAGCATATTTAAAAGCAAGCTAAACATTGTAAATTTAATAAAAACACACTCAATTCAATTTGCAATATTTATATGAAAAATTTTCAAACAATGTAGTTAAAAGTGCTTTACAAGATGTCAAAGGGAAAGTTACAAGAAAAAAAATAAGATTAGGTAAGAGAATGAGTAAGTAACAGAAAATAAATCTATACAATCTTATCATAAAACATAGATATATAATTAGTAGAAGGTTAGCATCTTTATATACAATATCACAATGTAAATCTCTAAAAATGAGTCCAGTGATAAGTTCAGATGGCCAGTAGGACAGGAAAAAACAAAAGTTCAGTTTTATTAGATTTACATACATCCTTACATACCACAAAGGACTTTATAAAAAAGGTAATATAATCAAATGCAAGCACTGTATTTTAAATCAATATTTAGTCTCAGAAAGGATAACCACGTGTTAATTTATTGAATAATTTGATATCTATAGAGACAAACCTTAGAAAAACTAATAAAAATTGTTCTATTTTAAAACTTTCCAGAATATTTGAAAATAGAGCATAAAATAAACCAGGGCTTGAATTTTGGTGTGGCATTTCAAGTATTGCACCTGTTACTTAAAACGTAGAGTGGAAAACAAAATATCCCACTGCAGTTTCAAGATAAAAATAAGCTTTTCATTAATGTTACTTTCATCCCATTATGAAACTAGTCGAGAAATAAAAAAAAAAAAAAAATACACAATTAATGCATACTTAAAAAATGCAATGATGACAATTCAACTGTCAGTTGCAATCGTTTTAGCTTGTAATGTCATACAGTAAGATAAAATAGAGATTAAAGAGCTAATCAAGTGCCATACATAGCCCTGGTTAATAATAAAAAAAATTCTCTCTTATCCTCCTATTGTTATGAAGATGGCTTATAGTTCAACCAAACTTTCATATTTTTAGCAAGCATTTAGAGTTCAGGGTCTCTGGAAACATGGGCCTCTTCTGAGTGCACCTGGCACAAGATAGGATCCAGCCTTGGATGGGGCACCACACTCACCTACTGTATATTCAGACATCTGTCTACTATGGTGAGAAATTAGTTGCTTTAGAAGTTAAGCATTTGAAAATGTTATTCGTTGGGTTTTGGAAGTCAAAGTAATACCAATTAACAAAACAAGTAAAATGAAACCAGTGCATCGAAACCCCATACTATAAGTACAGTATTTGCATGGTATGGGATTAAATGAGCTCTCCAGTTAGGAGTAATTATTGTACTTGTAGTTCAATACTTTGGCTAATTCTGGATTAGTACATAGGCATAAGCGACAGCAACGTCTGTTCATTTATGTGAGGCAGGCCTGAAAGCAGAACTCTATTATTTTAATCTTTAAGAGGCAAGTTTAATTTCACAAAAATATCCTTAAAGTTGAAGCAAACCAAGAAAAAAAGAGATCGTGATTTGTAAAATCAACACAACAGGGGGTTCATGTACAAAAGGTGCGTACGCACAGAAATGTTGCGTACGAACGTTTCCATGGTCAAATCAAAATGTATAAAACCTAACCTTGGCGTAAAGCCACGCACATTTCCACAGTACCTCGTACCCTGGCGTGTACACAAGTTCTCTTCTCGGCACCCGGAGTCAAAGCAGTGCTACTGTTCATGTTTGGTTACCCTTTCTTTTTCAGATCCACATCCCTGACACAGCTTTGTAAATACACTGAAATTAACCGCATATTGTTTATTAGTTTAATGCATCTGATTGTAATTAACCAGTAACAATATAATGGTCCACAGAATGGTCAAACTATTCTAAATACAATAGCTGCTTTAGCATTGTTACTCTCAATGCACCTTTTCTTCTTATTTCAGCTGTTCCCATTAGGGGCTGCCACAGCGGATCATCTGTTTCCATATTACTCTCACTGCACCACTCAGAGTATTTATATCACTGTATCCGAGTGGGGAATCAATGTATAGACCTCGCGGTTCAGAAACAGATGTCAGTCCATCAGGTGCTCCTTGAAGAACTGTTTGTACTTATTAGTACAATTACCTCACTGTAAACTTGCACTCTAGTTATAATATTGCACAACCTGAGCCACTTTATAAAGCGCGTATTTACATATGATGACGATATAATTTTTAAGATGAAATGCAGCAAAATATGTTTATTATACAGATAAAACTTTAACTTCATTTAAATAATCTATATTGTTAATAATTAAACATGCCAGGATACGATGCTGCAGCGCTAGCGAGGAGCTTGCGCTCCGTTCACAAATTGTTCTTGCCTCACGCTGTGTTCTTGCTTGCGCGGGCGCGACACTGGAAGGACAGATGGATAGAATAATTAAACACGTACTACGAAGACATTTCAATGTTACTTAAAAGTTTTGAAGAATCGGCGTTCTGAATGGCTTAACGTCTACTACAGAGCTGATTGTGTGGCGATGGGTATTTGGAGAAAGAAAAGGAAGGACAGGAATTAGGGGTTAGTACGTTTGAAAGAGACAGTACTGCTACAATAAAGTATTTCATAGAAGGTCGTGCACGGCGCAGCAAGCATCTTATGTGAGACATGAACACTGCGCCACCTTGTTCCCATGTTTAATAACATGATTAACTCACGTATACATCTCAGTATTTTAATTATTCAGAGAGTTGTAATATCACAAATGTAATGGATTCTGTGTCCTGTCGGAGGAAGAGAAAGCCGGAAGCACGCAGTGATTCACAGACAGAGCACATAGAAGATCAAATACAAAACAAAGCATTTAACATGCTACTTTAGTTACAATGGGATTTGAGAAACTAGTAAATTAAACGATTTTAAGATGAAGTTTATGATGTTTTACTTTAATGACAAAATAAATTGTGTGATTAAAGTGGAAATTTCCAGATTAAAGTTGACATTTCAAGCTTCTAGCCACTGTGTGCATATTTTTTTTTTCTCTGTACCCTAATAAGCTTTCATATGACACTCAGACTGTGGGCTATGACTCGCCTTTTCACGGAGACTTTGATATCTGACAACTACTTTTTTATTTTGGGCTCTTTGCGACTTTGTGAACTTGAGCTTTCGAGTTTCTCCGACACTCAATCAACTTCCTTTTGTTGATTATATCACTGTTTAAACCAACAAGTAGAACATTTTTCTTTGCCTCCACTTGGTATTTGCTGAAATTCTTCTATTTCCCCCCATGCTTTTCCCCATTGTCTTTTCACGGAAGGCTGAGCTTAAGGGCTATTTATGCTGATTTGCATATTCAAAGAGGCGTAATTCTGGGAGGAGTTGGGGCGGGACAGCAGGTGCATGCACGTGCGTTACTTTTTATGCTGACCGGGATTTATTTAGCGGAAGAACGAGGAAGTTGGCGTATGCACAGATTTCTGCATCTGGAATTTTTTGTGCGTTAAGCACAATTCCGCTTTTGTCCATATGCCATGTTGTAGTGTGAATTCTACGCATGGCGTTATACCTGAGGCCCCAGGTCTCTGGATCAGGAGCGTCTTACGTGGGCTAAGGAGAAAACGGACTGGGATGTTGCTCAGTGGTCCAAAGTCCTCTTTTCAGATGAAAGTAAATTTTGCATTTCATTTGGAAATCAAGGTCCCAGAGTCTGGAGGAAGAGTGGAGAGGCACAGAATCCAAGTTGCTTGAGTTCCAGTGTGAAGTTTCCACAGTCAGTGATGATTTGGGGAGTCATGACATCTGCTGGTGTTGGTCCATTGTATTTTATCAAGTCCAAAGTCAGCGCAGCCATCTACTAGGACATTTTAGAGCACTTCATGGTTCCCCCTGCTGACAAGCTTTATGGAGAAGCTGATTTCATTTTCCAGCAGGACTATCTATGTAATGACCATGGTATCACTGTGCTTGATTGGCCAGCAAACTCGCCTGACCTAAACCCCATAAAGACTCTATGGGGTATTGTCAAGTGGAAGATGAGAGACACTAAACCCAACAATGCAGATGAGCTTAAGGCCGCTATCAAAGCATCCTGGGCTTCTAGAACACCTCAGCAGTGCCACAAGCCGATTGCCTCCATGCCACTCTACTGATGCAGTAATTCATGCAAAAGGAGTCCCAACCAAGTATTGGGTGTGTACATGGACATACTTTTCAGTAGGCCAACATTTCTGTATTAAAAATCTTTATTGGTCTTCTGTAATACTCAAATTTTCTGAGATACTGAATTTTGAGTTTTCATTACCAATAGGCCATAATCAGAAAAATGAAAAGAAATAAAACACTTGAAATATATCACTCTGTGTGTAATGAATTTATATAATATACAACTTTCACTTTTTGAATTGAATTACTGAAATACATAAAGTTTTCAATGATATTCTAATTTATTGAGATGCACCTGTAGACATATCTTGCAAAAGCGTTAGACCCGACAATTAGTTGGGCTGTAAAAGTGCCAACAGTGTCAAGTGTTGCTCAGGCAACGGTGCAGACATGTCTTCTCCTAGCCTCATAATGGTGTCTCATAAGAAATGTTTTTCAGAAGCCCAGGTATTGCACGCTTTTGACAGTGATATGAGAAGTGATGGCAAATGGAATCTGTCTTTAGGCAGTGAAATTGCAACGGACAGTGAAACCAAAAGTGATTCTGATGAACCCAAACGTGACGCTTGTGTCAATCACACATGTGCAGTGTGCTGTTTAAAAGCTGATCAGTCTGGAAAGAAAATCTGCAAGGAATCACGCTGTTATTGTCCCAACTGACACTGGATTGCCAATTTCACTGTGCTTCAAAATATACCACACAAACACAATTTGATAGTATATATGGTATTACCATTTTTTATTATTAATATTCAACATTATTTCTATCATTACACTTTCTACTGTACACTTCTGACTTTGTACGTTTAGTGCGTTGCAGGTTTTACAGAAGATCAGATTTAATAAATACGTAATTTTTTAAGCAGAAAATGCTTATTACTTGTTTTTTCAATAAAAAATACAACAACAACAAAAATAAAAAATATAACACTAATGAGGTTGATGACATTAGAGACCATAATGCTCAACATATTTTCCACTTTTCATGGTTTTAATCACTTTCATTAAAATACAGTTATATTTTAAATCTCTTATTTATATAGGTCACTCTCCTTTGAGTTGTTACGCTATGACATAACAGCCTTCACTTGTGCCTCCACAACTGAAGAAATTACTTGGGTGCTGGAGGGGATAGTTGAAAGAAGTAAATAAACTCACAGGAAACAATGCACAGTACGCCAAACCTGTGGGGCACTGCTGTGAGCAAGTATTTCTAATCCCGAGCAGACCTCCACATCAGAATTTTCTGTTATGAAAGTGTACTAGCACCCTGCCTCTAGCTAACATATCACTGATCACAACATTTCAGTAAATATGAAAATTACTTCAAAAGACCTTATTTAGTGTATGCTTTGACTGGGTTCTGCTACATAGTAGCACAACTGTGTGCATTTTTTTTAATAATGGATACATCATGTGCAAATACTTGGTACCAAAACCAAAATATTTGTATAGGTTAATATCCACCAAATAATGACAGCTATTTTTAACACTAGAATTACCAGAGCCTACGAAAAAACTCATACATCTGTCCCAACTTAAATCGCTTCAAACCTCTCCATCAGCATCTTTTGTTCTGTAAATGTGTCGATAAGCAGCAAGCGGCCTACTATCACATCCCCCACCGCCACACAGTTTTCTCAGCTCAAGTCTGTTTACCTGCGTGTCAGTTGCTTAGAGTTGTATAGAGTGAGAAGTCAAGCAAAATGACACCTTTTATAAATACTATATAGTTATTTGGAACACATGCATTTCATGTGTTCCGTGTCTACAACATTCTATATAAACACATCATTAAAACAGAAACGTTTTTCATGTTTTAGTAATAATTGACAAAATGTAGAAATGAAGTGTATAATGTGTGAAACCTGAAGTCCAAATACCAAATAAACACTTTCACAAAAGGTACAAATAACAGAACAAATGCGCTTCTATTCAAGAATATACCTGCAGAAAAAGAACCTGCGTTAAGGTGCGACATTGACACGCATTTGCTACAATCGCTTCAGTGGCACAATGGTATCAACTGTTGACTGATAATCAAAACTTCACAGGTTCGAGACCGGACAAGTCCATTTTGAGAAGTGCGCTGCTCTTATTCTTACATGTGTTCCAAATAACGATATAGCATGTATAAAAGGTGTCATTTTGCTTGACTTCTCACTCTATACATCTTTAAGCAACTGACACACAGGTAAACAGATTTGAGCTGAGAAAACTGTGTGGCGGTGGGAAGATGTGATAGTAGGCTGCTTGCTGCTTCGACACATTTACAGGACAAAAGACGCTGATGGAGAGGTGCGAATCGATTTAAGGTGGGACGGATATACGGGTTTTTCGTAGGCACTGGTAATTCTAGAGTTAAAGAAAAAGATGCCAGATTTCCTACACTGAAAAATGAGACAATGGTGGCATTTGATCCTATGTACTATAAATGAGAACTTTATGGACTTCTGGACATTCTGCATTAGTTTTAGAAAGAATGAAATTATCTTCATCCATTTCTTACTTACACATGCACCCATACTAAATGAATAACACTGACATTTTCTTTCCAATAACCGAAAAAACAAATACCACTTAATTAAAACCACCAAAAATAAAAATACCTGTGGCACATGAGTCATTAGACATTTAGATTATTCAGAAGCAATCGCATTTAAAAGGTTCTGTAGCAAAATGTTTGAGTACATGCAATAATTGATGAAAAATGTTGCCTTCCTTCCCATTTTTTTTTTTATAGTAATTGTGAAGCAATGTCTTGGCTATCTTTATAATTTTGCATTAAATGCATCTCACATAGACACTGTAAAGCTAGTACTTGCGTTGTCAAAAATAAGCTTATATCAGAAATGGTTAACTAAACTGCATCATCCATCATAATATCTGCAGTATCTTGCATCTCAATCACCTCCCATTTTATTCATATACTAGCATAGCAAAAACCTTATTATTAAAATGGGCACAATGAGTTTGTTTTGATCACATATAAATGTAAAGAATTATTTGTTATTACTATTGTGCATTTAGAAACTGTTCACCTGATATGCTAGCCTTTTTGTTTTTCTTTCTTTGTGCTTCTGGTTGCCTTTGTTCATCTAAAATACAGCCTTCTTGTGGACGCATGAAGGCACTGCACACAGGCACTGAAGCAGGATGTTTTGTTGTTTTACTTATACAGATGTGATGTATTTGCTTTCCCGGCTTTCATCACAATTTAGCCATGTGGATTTAAAGCACTTTTTTTTTTTGCATGTTTTGTCACATTGGAGGTTAGGCAGCTGTTAACTTATCATAGTTACAGTATTATTGTTAGAAATCGGTAGAACTATCGTTAAACCATTTTAGTGTCTAGCTAGTGTTAAATGTTTAAAATACTGACTTGTAAAACTTACTATGGAATAAACAGTAATTATGAATTGAGAAATCACATGGTGTGAAAAATTTCTAGATTTTAATCTACCAAAACAGTAGATCCATTATATTCAGGTGAAGGCTGGTTTTCGTATCAGAGCTATATTATACCTGAAAATGATAGAAATCTATTATTATATTATTTGTATTTAAATTGAAGTAGAATTATACCTTTTTCATGTTAACCTGCGTAGGATTTAAAAGTAAATGCATGATTCTGCATTCCCAGCCTTGTAAATAATAACTTAAATGCATCCAAATTATCTCATAAAAAATGTACTTCAATTAAAAAAACAGCAGGTTATTCCTTAACCTTGCAAGATGATAGAAATACAACATACGAATATTTTAATAAATGTTTAAAGTCACAATAAGGAACTATAAATTATAGATAATAAAAATCAAGAACTTAGACTGCAGATATTTAACACAAATATAACCCTATACTGTAATTTTTAACAGTGATTAAACAGCTAGCACTTAGAACAGCTAGATTATTACCTTCTCCAAAAAAGAAAACCTATTTGAACTAAACTGCTATAAACTAAAACATATTCTCAAACAAATTAATCAGCAGATGGCTAGACTATTAAATCATATCTCAAAAATTCTTTGTTGAAATATTTCCATCCCTTAAATGGCTGCTATGGATAAATTTAAGCACTGTATCTATTGATTTGAGCCCTGCATGTTTTAGAATTCTTTAAAATTAAAAAAAAATTGCTAGACATATTTTTGGAATTTATTAGCTTGGGTAATTAAGAAGGTATAAGAAAACACTACTGCAGTGCAAATATGACAGTGATTTTAAGATTGATTATACATGTAATTGTCTTATACATTGCAATTATGCACCCAAAACGTAAAAAAGACCCCTCTTCACCAGTTTGTATCCTGAAGTATTTTTCAAGAATACTCTTTTTCAAATACATTTCAAATTTTTTCTACTTTTATTGAATTTTGTTACTTTTGTTTTATAGTAATATTGGTTTTATGTTGTGTAATTGGGTCAGGGTATATTGTTAAGAACACCTGGTTTGTGTGATTGCTATATCCCCACAAGGGCTAGCAGCAGAGAAGGGGAGACGGTATCTGCTTCAGTGATTAGCAAAGGTGCAGCTAAGGTCTGAAGACAACCTGTCCACATGGAGGTAAAGCTGTATAAAACGGATATAACTAGCATGCCTACAAACAAAACAGTCAATGGTAGCTACACCATAGGTGAACGAAACTAATGAACAGAGGAACTTGCATGAGGATATACTTACTATTAACTACAATAAGGGCACCTGGTGTGGGTGGATTGCCATATTCCCAAAGGGGTTAGCAGCTGAGGAAACACATTTTGAAGAAGCAGTAGTGCAGTGAGAGGTCATTTGCTTTGGTGACAGGCATAGGAATAGCTCTGAAGACAATTATTTGATTTGCTTATGCAGAGCTAGAAAGTCTCTTTGTGTGAACCAGCTGTACACATGTGGTTCTATAAAGCAGCTATGTTAAAGTGCAGGTAAATTTCCACAACAATGCAATCCTTTATTCAGTTAAACATATAGCTTGTTAAAACAAGAGTCACAGACAAACGCTATAGAAAGATAAATGAACTGTGTATCCTCTGTCATACGGAGTAAAGCAGCATATTTAAAATACAAATTACCATTTCTTTGAGATTTTACATGTTTTACGGATTTACATCAGAGCACACATGTACATCTGAACTAATCCCACTTAATCACTTATTATTGATGAACTAGCAAAATACACACACACACACATATATACACATATACACATACATACAGATAAATATAAATCTATACTAATAAAAGGCGAAGCCCTTACTGATTGACTCATCACTAATTCTCCAAGTTCCCGTGTGGGTAGAAGGCTGAAATTTGGCAGGCTCATTCCTTACAGCTTACTTACAAAAGTTGGGCAGGTTTTATTTCGAAATTCTACGCGTAATGGTCATAACTGGAAACTATTTTTCTCCATCTACTGTAATGGAGTGGAGCTCAAAAGCCGTGGGGGCGGAGTTTCGTGTGACATCATCATGCCTCCCACGTAATCACGTAAACGGACTGTCAACGCAGTGCATAGAAAACCAGGAAGAGCTCCAAAAAGCGCTGAAGAAAACATGCATTATATAATTGAGAAGGCAGCGAAACAATAAGAAGCGAGCGAGTGACATATACAACCATATTCATGAGTGCTGCTACTTCGGAAACAAAGCACGATGTAAACCTAAAGTTTAAATTAAGTTCATAGACAGGCTCCGCTGGCGTTTGTCATGCCCACAAGTACTGCAGGATACAAGTTTAATGAGAGGACGCAGGATATAAACGAGAGTTTTGATCACTTTGTAACTAAGTTAAAATTGCACGTGAAGGGCTATGCTTATGCAAATTCCGAGAGACTGTGTTTGTGGGGGATTGACAGTTAAGGCGGGTGGGGAGTCACGTCATCATCTCCCCTCCCATTCACCTCATTTCGCTCTGAGCGGAGCTCCGCAGCTAATGCAAACTTTCAATTAAAATTTAAAACAATAATTACATTTTTAAAACAATACATTATTCAAATATACTTTAAACTCAGATTTGTTCAGGCAAGTTTCCTTTTACAGTATACTGGAAGTAAAATTGATGTGTATTTAAACTAAAAAGTGCAACTAAAAAAAATATTATTTTAATATTTATTATTATTATTATTTAAGTTTTTGTAAGTTGTTACCAGATTTCACTTATGCAGGTCTAGCCAGCAGTATTTGCATGAGCATACACATTAGCAGATGCGGGTGGGTAGCTCATATGTAGCTGGTTCCTGGTTTCTGTTCTGGTTTTAAAGTATTACATAAAAAGAGATTTACTTGAGATTACAGTAAGAAATACTATATAGAACCTTCCGTTTCCCAATAATGTATACACTTCTCCAGAAGCTTTTGAATTATGACAAAATAGAAAAGAAATTTCATGCTCCTTCTCAAGTAATGGAAGAAAAAACAAGCATCGATATCAATGTAGCCATTTACATGTAGACTTAGTCAAACATTTCAATTCAAATGAAGCTATGATGTATTTGCATGTCCAATCAACAGTGACATTTCAAACTTAACTGAACACTTTTTAAAAATACTGTTTTACTAATATGAAAGAACAATGTGCTTTGAGACTTTACTGACATACCAAAAGTTAAAAATCACACCATGTGTACATAAGACAGTCAATCAAAGGCTGAAAACAAAGAAAGATTCTGTATAACAGGGATGCACTAGGATCAAGTAATGTGGTGCTGGTATTTCTTACTTTTTAAAAATAAACTTTAAAAAAGTAGCACTTTTGCAAGTAACTTGTCTGAATTTTACCACCCTGTTTGAACCATATACATAACTATAAAGGATATTAAAGTGGTGTGAAATTCAAAACTGACTCTTCACTTCCTCAGCTTTATGCAATTGATTCTTGTAAATATTTATCAGATGTTTATTTCAGCCTAGAGAAATCCATTTCAAAGCACAAAAGTGCTTTAAGTGTGTGGTGTTTGAAGACATTCTTTCATACTTATCCATCTAAAAAATTCATCTCATTTGAATAGGAATTCAATTTGGGTTTTGACTTGTCAAAAACTCTCCCATTATTATTATTTTTTTTTTTATTCGTCGGTAAGGAACAAGCCACTCAGATGTAGTAAATACCATCAGAAGACTAATCAGCTACATGAAATGTCTAATTTAGTTTTCAGAGCTTGGATTTCAGCATGTGATTGCAGGAAGACACACCTTTCACTTTCATATCTAGCAGGATTAAATATAGATAGTAAAGTTGGGAAATCCTGATGATCTTTCAAAACAGGAAAGCTTTCTTTAATTGAATATTTTACCCCTTTACAAGTTAAAAAATGTAATCATATATGTTCATTTAGTGTACAAAAATGTACAGTTGATGTCAGAACTTTACATACACTTAAGAGTAAATTCCTTAAAACTCATTTTATAACCCTTTATATCACTATATAAAGTGAAATACTATGTCTGCGAACGGTTCCGGGACAGAGATCTTCCGGTTCCGGATGAGAGTACATTGTGTGGCTGCCGCTTCTCACTGGTGTCTTTTTGCTATTTTGCTGTTACTACGTCCTGTGCCTTGCTTTATATTTTAATGGACGGATTCTCACTGGATTAATACTGGAGCTTTTGTCAAGTTTTATTCAGTGCGCTGCCTATACTCCACAAGCCCTCTCCCCTGTACTCTCCCTAAGCCAGTATGGTTGGTGAGTAAGTCTACTTTCTTAGTTGTCAAAGATTTAGACTTTCTTAGCTGAGTTTGTTTACTTCTCAACTGGAGTTAGTTTATGGGTTCTGGCTAACATGGTGGTAACTATTATTGCTTTTTCTTAAGATGAGTACCTACTCTTCAACACAATTATGCGCTTAGCGTATGCACTCCAGACTGGATGCGGTGACTTATGGCTTATGCATGGAGCTTGGCATTGCTCTTCCGTGGTATATACACCACTCCTCTCTGTGTCATTTTAATATTACCTCTGCATCCGCCAACACTATTTCCACGATTTGTTCTGATAGTCTTTTTGAGAATACAGGTCTATCTGCAGGACAATTGAGTAGGCAGAATAATTGGCCAAAACACCTGTGGCAAATGCCAGATTGAAGTAACAAAGGTTTACAATCTGACATAAACCTCCACTGTGTGCACCTGAAATCACTGGAAAGGATTCGCTGCACATTATATTAATCTACAGGCCTCCTAAGCTTCAGCTGGATTTTTTTCTCTCAACTTTATGAAATACTCTTGTCTGTGGCATGTCTACTGCTGTTATTTTGCTTGGTGACCTTAATATTAATGTGGATTCTGAATGTCCATCTGCTTGTGAGCTACATTCAGAACAGGATTTTTTCAGTTTTGTGCAGCATGTTGGTTTTTCAACTCATGCTAATGGCCATATTCTGGATCTTGTATGTTGCACTGGTCTGCAGAATGTCTGTACAGCTGGTACAATTGTTGGTATCTCAGATCACAAGCTGATTGAACTTAGTTTCACTTAATACCTCCCTAAAATAAGTCTAAAATCTAAAATAACCTATCGTAATATCAAGAACATTGATCAGTTATCCTTCTCTGTTGTCTGTTGTTGCTTCCTGTCTCCATGATGCTTCTGGGTTGTCTTGCCCTCTGTAGATTTTCTCTCTAAATAATTCCACATTGTCACAAATTGTGGATCATTAAGCACCTATTAAATCCTTGACTGTTCCTACTACCTGGTCATCTCAATGGTTTACAACAGAACTGCGTACCATGAAACAAACTGGTCACCACTTGGAAAGGCTCTAGAAGAAAACTGGTCTGGCTGTTCACACACTGGCTTACACTGAAAACCAGAAGGAATACAGATGTGCCTTATTGGCTGCACGTTCAAAATACTATTCCACTCTTATTGATTTTGGTACTTGTCGCCAGAGATCTCTTTTTAATACAGTTAACCGACTTTGTCAACCTGCTATTAAACATCCTTATTTCTCTGTTGAGCACTGTAATCTTTTTTTGGACGATTTTCGGTCAAAAAATTATGAACATATATTAAGGTTTCTCTACTAACCATTCATCTTTGCCAATAGATTATACTTCAAAATCTACAGTTTAACTAAATTTAATCCCACTACAGCAACTTATATTGCTGAATATCTAAACTAAATCAATCTACCTGCCACCTAGAACCTGCACCTACTTTACTTATTAAGGCGTGCACCGACAATCTTTCTACTCCTATTTCTCACTTTATCAACTGTGTTGTTCCAAGTGATTTAAAAACTGCTGCTGTAACCCATTTTAAAAAAACCTGGTTCAGATCCATTACAGCTAAAATGTTATCACCCAATTTTTAATCTTCCATTTATGGCTAAGATCTTAGAAAATGTTGTTGCTGCTCAACTCGATGATTATTTAAACTTGCATAACCTGCTTGAGGCTTTTCAATCTGGATTCAGAGCTCTACATAGCACTGAAACTGCTTTACTTAAGGTAACCAATGACTTGCTTATAACCGCAGATTCTGGGATGGCCACTATTCTAGTTCTCCTTGACTGAAGTGCAGGGTTTGATACATTTAACCATAACATTTTACTGTCCCAACTTTCAGCTATTGGTATTTCTGGTGCTGCTCTTTCTTGGTTCACATCATACCTCAGTGATCGCCAGCACTACATCTTCATTAGGGAATACAAAGCTGCCACTACTTCATTCACACAGGGTATCCCTTAAGGGTCAGTTCTAGGTCCAATCCTCTTTAACATCTATGCGCTCCAATTAGGTGAGATTATTTATTGGTATGGTTTAAGCTTCCACTGCTATGCCGATGACACACAACGCTATGTAAGTGCTGATGCAACTACATCTTCACCTGTTGCACTGACTAACTGCATTCGGGAAATCAATCATTGGATGACAGAAAATATTTTACATCTCAATCCTGATAAAACAAAAATCTTATTACTGGGTACCAAATATGTCCTCACTACCCCTTCATCGGCTAAAAATTGACGTTGATGGGATCCTGATTGAACCCTCAGCATCAGTCCGTAATTTGGGTGTCATCTTTGATCAGCTTCTTACTTTTCAACCACACATTAGCTCAAGAGTACAGACAGCAGTTTTTCATCTCCGTAACATTGCTCATCTGCATTCTTTCCTCATCGTGAAAGATACTGAAATACTCATTCATGCTTTCATCACTACCCGTCTGGACTTTGCAATGCACTGTTTTATGGCCTCCCGACTAAATATATCAATAGATTAGTGCTGGGCAGAATACAGGTTCACACTGAAAAACGTTTTTTATTTTGTTGATATGGGTTTTTTTTATACCGCAATACTGGTTTAAATTGCCTAAACAATGTTCGGAATGTGGTGCAGCGGGAAGCTGTTTAAGGGGGACCTTTTTCACTGCTACACCTCTAAACACACACCACAGAGGTGTTGCGCGGGGGCTCTTTTTTACTGCTACACCTCTAAACAAGCATACAACAGAGTACATGCGTTAGTAGAGGTTTCACGTAGTGAAAATGGACAGAGAACATTCCAAAACTGAAGCTGTAGCAGACGATAAAGTTGAACATGACACAGAGTAACTTTTGCTGGAAAAAGGAGTCACGTCTGTTGTTTGGAGATACTTTGAATTTAAAAGGTCAGATGTGGACCATTATGTTCAAATGTGTGAATTTTCTCTCTATACTATACTGTTTCTATACTACTACTGCAAGCCAAGTTGTATTTTTTTCAATACTATGTAATAGTGTGACGTCATGCTGACTTTATTCTTGTAATTTGTTTTTAAAGTAGAACATCGTAAACTAAACTTCATCTTAAAATTAATATTTAATTTACTAGATTTTATCAAACCCCATCAAAAGTTATGTAGCACATTAACTGCTTTGTGTTGTGTTCCCGGAGCCATGTTAATCGCTACGTGCTTCTTAAACTGACTTTCTCTTACACTAAGTGGAGGCATAGACAGCACACAGAATGCATTAATTTCATGATATTCCTGCTCCCTGAACATGTAGAATGCTAAGATACAGTACATCTGGAAAGTATTCACAGCGCATCACTTTTTCCACATTGTTATGTTGCAGCCTTATTCCAAAATTGATTAAATTCATTTTTTTCCTCAGAATTCTACACACAACACAATGTGAAAAAAGTTTACTTGAGGTTTTTGCAAATTTACTAAAAATAAAAAAACTGAGAAATCACATGTACATAAGTATTCACAGCCTTTGCTCAATACTTTGTCGATGCACCTTTGGCAACAATTACAGCCTCAAGTCTCTTGGAATATGATGCCACAAGCTTGGCACACCTATTCTTGGCCAGATTCGCCCATTCCTCTTTGCAGCACCTCTCAAGCTCCATCAGGATGGATGGGCACAAAGTATATGTCTCAAACAACATGCCCAATTTATAGCTTATTGGTATAAAATCTGGAGGGATTATAAAAGTGAGTTTAAAGAATTCACTCAATTTCACAATTTCTGACTTCAGGTCAGGTCCCGTGAGCCAGATCAACCTTGTGGAATCACCCCACATGGCCGTAGTGCTGTAAATGACACTACCTCACAATGCAGTTAATGTGCCTCACGGGCATCCATGAGTAGCCACTCCCTCGACACAAAGTCAATCCAGCAGTACCCAAGGTTTCTCCAAAGACACACAGCACTGAAGGACACTAGTCTTAGTCTCGGGTCACTGGATGGCGTCCAAGTCTCGCAACCATATAGCAAAATAGGAAGCACCAGCACTCTAAAGACTTGGACCTTCCATCTTTCTGCAAAGATATTGGGAGAGCCACACACACATTCCATTTGACACCTTTAATTAATTCAGACCTTTTAATATTAGATAGATAGCCAGAACTTTTATTTTTGTCCTTTAATTAAAAGACACAGTTTTCGTTTGGACAGAGAGATTGTTTTAAATGCAGAAACTTACATTTGGAATTGGAAAAAGAAAAATTTTAGCTTAACAGCCAAATGCGTCTTTTACTCATTAACATGTATTCAATTGACAAGATCAATTAAATCGACTGTGTCATATATATATATATATATATATATATATATATATATATATATATATATATATATATATATATATATATATATATATATATATGTATGTGAAAGAAATGGTGAAAACTACTTTTTTTAAATTAAGTTTCACACATGCACATTACAGAAAAAAATGAAGATATGACAGTTTGTAATTACGAGGAACATTTTATTTCCATTAATGTCATATATATGGATACTTATTTTTAAAAAAACATAATTTTGTAAAATTAAGGAAGATTTATTTATTTTAGTAATTTTATGGTTACTGAACAATAAGTCTTCATAATTTTCTTTTGTTAATAAAAATACCACTAGTGGGTCTATAGTTTAATTATAAAAATATTCTAATATAGGACATCAGGCTTCCATTATGGTTATGCAGGAACTTGGAGTAAAAAGTTTTTCAAAGGGCTAAAGAAAAGAAAAAAAAATTTAGAATTGGTATCAGCCAATCTAGTAACATGAAATCAGTAATTGGAAATCGTCCTTATAAAGCCTGCTCAAACCATCCATGGTTAAAAGCCACATAAACACTGCATCAAGAGAATCACAGTAGCAAAATTGAGATAGTAAGCAGAATACAGCTTGGAGTGATGGTTGAGGTGAAGGCTGGTCGAATTGTCATAACTCCACCCACAACATAAGCTGTGGGGAGACATTTGAACAGACAACATTCTTACTTCAAGAAAAATAGTTCCAAGAATTTGTGATAAAATAATTATTATAGTTTCCTTTCATTATGACAAGGATACCTATAAAAGCAGAAGGTATGTTTCCTTAAATTGAAACCTTTGATGCTTTAAAGTGGATGTATTTGGTATTAAGGCTTTTGCATTCAGCTATGGACCCATGAACCCTTATTACATTGTAATTTGCAAGAATTGACAAGTTTTTTTTTTGTTTTTTTTTTTAATTTATAAAAAGCTCTTCACTTTAAAATTTTATGTGGCAAATAATTTTCCATGACTGTGAAGAAACAGGAAAAAAAAAAACACACTTATCTTTTAATAAAACTATGCTGAAAATATGTTGATCACCCTGTCGCCAATTTTGTAGTTACATGAACAACAACATTTATTTATATAGCACATTTTCATACAAAAGGCAGCTCGAAGTGCTTTTTTTTTGTTTTTTAATTGAGCAGTTAGACAATATCATACACAAGATCCAGAAATACAATACTGCCAGCTGAACACTCCAAAGGAGCAGCTGTTACCACTAACATTCATTATGTACACAATTCAGAATGACATCTACTACAGTCAGCAAGTTTTCAAAGCCCAGAAAAACCGCCAAATTCATAAACTAAAAATACCTGCATAACCCTCTGCGATTGGATTAAAAAAAACAAACCAAAAAAAAAAGGCTTTTTTTTTAAAGAACATGAACTAGATCAGACAATGCAAACGTTAGACTATGTACAACATTTTCCTCGAAATCCTACATTTCATCAGAAATCAAATCACCCACAAAATTGGCCTTTGTGATTCTTCAAGGGAAAAAAGTTGACAATAAGCAAAACTTTTCATACAAAAGGAGAAAAACAGTCACTCGGTTCTTTTTCGTCTTGCTTGTTCAAATATCCATTTCGAACTGGGCATCATCAGCTGGCATTTCTTTTTCAGGCTCTTCAATCTCCTTGAGTTCCTCAAGTTTGGAAAGTGGAGAGAGCCGAGGTACAGTGACACCAGCACCCTGTGAGAGGCAGCATGGAGGTGTCCGCGCAATTGGTGAATTTCTGCATTCAAGGAGGAATTTGCGGTCATAAATGATGTGGGTCACATGAAGCCACACAAAAATTTAATTCAGACCTTTCTCCTGACTTAGTAGGGATAAAAAAAATCAACCAGTTAGAGACGGTTCCCTCTCTTAACAGTGCTTAATTTGTACCACTTATAAAATAAAGTGAAATTTATCTGGGAGTCATGCCTGTACCTCTTCTTTGTGTCTAGTTAATTTGGATAACATACAAACAGATGGCAAATTAACTATAAGCCATAGAGGATTAATTTAAACCTTCATATATTAATGGCATATATGGCTTATTGTTTAATATATCAGAATGAATATCTCAACATTTCCTTCTGAATGTACAGTACATCAAGAATGTGCCTAAAATACTGTAGTGGAGAGTTCAACTTAAGGGACCTTCAGAACTGTTATTTTTAAAAACAAATTAGGTAGATTGCAACAATTTTGATATGTACAAACTATTCAGCCCAGTCCAATATGGTTTAATAATCACTTACTAAAGATAAAGTTGTGTTCCAGCTACATACAATCCTCAGATTGCTATGCTATGTTGCTGAGAGGGGATACACTCAGCTATCAGAATGAGTAAGATACAGAAGGAACAATGGTACAGTTGCTGGAAGATGTCTGGGAATATGATAATAGTGTACATATGGAAATTTGGGGAGAAAAGAAAAAAAAAAAAACAAAGACAACCATAATCGCTCAGTATGCATTGTGGGTGGTAATGCAAGATTATGGGGAAACACACGAGAGAGGCACTTATTTCTTCCCTATGTTAGGAATTCTCTAAATTTTTAGTCTGAGGGCCCAAATAACAATAATCGTTACTATCCTGGGACCCAAGAAGAGAACTAATATCATGAAGTCAGCAGACCCATAAAATAGAGCCATATATAAAACACTGTACATGATTTTGCTTATTTTCAAGCATCTCTCACAAGAACATTACCAAAAAAAAAAAAAAAAAAAAAGAAAATCAATCATATTTAATAGAACAGTTATCATTCAAAAAATGGAACAGATTCTTGAGATATATCACTGCCAGTGTAAATGTTTAGTATAAGCTTTAGTCATAGGACAGAAAAAAAAATCTGGGAGGAGTGGCATGAGTATATGGAAAGCCCAAGCCCAAGTGAGTAATGAGGATAGCTGAGAACAACTGAGGGAGGTCCCTGTCCAGAAGACTTTAAACTCCAACATCCAAAATTGCTTTTCTCACATCCCGGGGGAGACTGGGACCTCCATTGTGGAAGCAGCTGCAAACAGCTGCAGCCTGAAGGCCATAGGTGCCTCTAGAGATGGCAATCCCAAGGAACCAATGGTGGCTTTCTCATAGCTTCATTTTAGTGTAACCCCGATATTCTGCATATGCATTTAATTATAACTTTTTTTGATGGCTCCAAAATCAGTACTAACCCATACTTTGTCTGCTGTTCTTTTTCTGGTTTCCTGTGGTGGCGATCTGCACCCCCACCTCCTGGTCAAAGCACCGTGCAGTCCCTACATTGATGGACTGAAGGCCAGAGGTCCACATGAGCATCATCGTCTAATTCTTCCATGTGTAGCCTGAAAACCATGAGGACTGATTTAGATTATTTATGTTAGGTAGAATGCCAAGTGGGGGCTTAGCAGTCTCATGGCCTTGTAACCCCTGCAGATTTTGTTTTTTTCTCCAGCCCTCTGAAGTTTTTGATTTTTCTGTCCTCCCTGGCCATCAGGCCTTACTTTAATTCTGTGTTAATTAGTATTGCCTAATTTTTATTTTTTTCCTTTCTTCATCTTTCTTCACTTTGAGCTACATCATTTATATAAAAATGTGCTATAGACATAAATAATGTTGACAGCAGAGGCAAGGGATGCCATCAGGCTAAAAAAAAAAAAAAGGATGCATTCTGTGCAATGTTAGCACAGGAGACTCCCAAAACAGCAGAGGGGTACCGACAGGCCAAAAGGGCTGCAGCCTTGCAGTCAGGGGAGCAATAACCCAGGTGTAGGAGGAGTTCAAAGAGACCATAGAAAGAGACTACTGATTGGGCTCAAACAGGCTCGGGCAAACTGTCAGGCAACTCAGAAAGGGAAGGTAATGATTCACCCAAGCTGTTATCAGCAAGGGTGGAGAAGTACTGACTCAGACTGAGGATGTTGTCTGGCGGTGGAAGAAAAACTATGAGGATCATCCTGAACCTGATGGAAAACACTAGAAGCTGTTGGAGAATCAATGCCCATCTGCCGGAGGAAGGTCACTGAGGTAGGTTAAGCAACTCCACAATGTCAACAGCAGTGGGTTGGATGAGATCCAGCCAGAAACACTGAAGACTCTGGACAATATTTGCTGTCATGGCTTACACAAAATGTTGTGTGGTCATCAGGAGGTGTGCCTCTGGAGTTGCAGACCAGGGTGGTAGTCTCCATTTTTAAAAAGGAGGATAGAAGGGTGTGCTCCAACTATCGGAGAATCATACTCCTCAGCCTCTATGTAAAAGCTTATGCCAGGATACTAGAAAGGAGACGCCACACAGTCATGAAACCACAGATCCAGGAGGAGCAATGTAGATTCCATCTATGAAGAATAAATGGTGGACCAGTTTTTACCCTCCTGAGGATTCTGGAGGGGGGCATGGGATTACAACCAATCAGTCTACAAGTGTTTTGTGGACTTAAAGAAGTTATAGGACTGTGTTCCTCGGGATTCTATGGGGAAAGCTGGGAGAATAAGGAGTTCTGGGGGCCCTAAGGAATATTTTGTCCCTACATACTCATAGTAAAACATGAGCACTGTTACCAGTAGGTGTGGGACTCCACTATTGCTGTGCTTCCTGTCCTGTTTCAGAAACTGCCAAGCTGCTGGGAATTTCATACGCAACCATTTCTATTATTAACACAGAAATCTGAAAAAGGGGAACTATCCAGTGAGCGGCACTTCTTTGGGTGATAATGTATTGTTCATGACGGAGGTCAGAGGAGAATGGCCAGATTGGTTTGAGGTGACAGAAAGGCAACAGTAACTTAGACAACCACTTCTTACAACCTTGTTATGCAGAAAAGCATCTCTGAATGCACAACATATCAAACCCTGAAGCAGATGGGCTACAGCAGTAGGTGACCTCACCTGCTGCAGTTCCTATTAGCTACAAACAGGCAAATGAGGCTACAATTTGGACAGCTCACCAAAACTGGACAATACAAGATTGGAAAAATGAGAAGTCTTGACTTCTGCTGCAATATACAGATACAGTGGTGTGAAAAACTATTTTCCCCCTTCCTGATTTATTATTCTTTTGCATGTTTGTCAAACAAAATGTTTCTGATCATCAAACCTACATGGCCCTGTGTGAAAAAGTAATTGCCCCCTTGTTAAAAAATAACCTAACTGTGGTTATCACACCTGAGTTCAATTTCCGTAGCCACCCCCAGGCCTGATTACTGCCACACCTGTTTCAATCAAGAAATCACTTAAATAGGAGCTGCCTGACACAGAGAAGTAGACCAAAAGCACCTCAAAAGATAGATAGGATAGATACTTTATTAATCCCAAGGGGAAATTCACATAATCCAGCAGCAGTATACTGATACTATTTAATTTAATATTGTTTCTTTGTAATAAAAATGAAAAAAAGAAAAAAATTAAAATAAAATTAATGATAGCATTTACTCCCCCGGGTGGAATTGAAGAGTCGCATAGTGTGGGGGAGGAACGATCTCTTTAGTCTGTCAGTGGAGCAGGACAGTGACAAAAGTCTGTCACTGAAGCTACTCCTCTGTCTGGAGATGACACTGTTAAGTGGATGCAGTGGATTATTCATGATTGACAGGAGTTTGCTTAGTGCCCGTCTCTCTGCCACAGATGTTAAACTGTCCAACTTTAATCCTACAATAGAGCCTGCCTTCTTAACAAGTTTGTCCAGGCGTGAGGCGTCTTTCATCTTTATGCTGCCACCCCAGCACACCACCGCGTAGAAGAGGGCACTCGCCACAACCGTCTGGTAGAACATCTGCAGCATCTTACTGCAGATGTTGAAGGATGCCAACCTTCTCAGAAAGTATAGTCTGCTCTGACCTTTCTTACATAGAGCATCAGTATTGGCAGTCCAGTCCAATTTGTCATCCAGCTGCACTCCCAGATATTTAAAGGTCTGCACCCTCTGCACACAGTCACCTCTGATGATCACAGGGTCCATGAGGGGCCTAGGCCTCCTAAAATCCACCACCAGCTCCTTGGTCTTGTTGGTGTTAAGGTGTAAGTGGTTTGAGTCGCACCATTTAACAAAGTCTTTGATTAACTTTCTGTACTCCTCCTCCTGCCCACACCTGATGCAGCCCACAATAGCAGTGTCATCAGCGAACTTTTGCACGTGGCAGGACTCCGAGTCATATTGGAAGTCTGATGTATATAGATTGAACAGGACCGAGAAAGTACAGTCCCTCGGCGCCCTGTATTGCTGAACACAATGTCAGACCTGCAGTTCCCAAGACGCATATTGAGGTCTGTCTGTAAGATAGTCCACGATCCATGCCACCAGGTGTGAGTCTACTCCCATCTCAGTCAGCTTGTCTCTAAGGAGCAGAGGTTGGATGGTGTTGAAGGCGCTAGAGAAGTCCAAAACATAATTCTTACAGCACCACTGCCTCTGTCCAGGTGGGAGAGGGATCGGTGTAGCATATAGATGATGGCATCCTCCGCTCCCACCTTCTCCTGGTATGCGAACTGCAGAGGGTCGAGGGCGGACGGACCTGTGGCCTCAGGTGGTGAAGCAGCAGCCGCTCCATGGTCTTCATCAGATGTGACGTCAGAGCAACAGGCCGGAAGTCATTCAGCTCACTAGGACGTGATACCTTTGGGACAGGGGTGATACAAGATGTTTTCCAAAGCCTTGGGACTCTCCCCTGTTCCAGGCTCAGGTTGAAGATGCGCTGTAGAGGACTCCCCAGTTCCAACGCACATGCCTTCAGCAGTCGTGGCGATACACCATCTGGACCCGCTGCTTTGCTGGCACGAAGTCTTTTCAGCTCTCTGCTCACATGGGCTGCTGTAATTGTGGGTGGGGATGTCTCACCTATGCTGGTATCAGCAGAAGGATGGTTGGAGGATGCAGTACTCCGAGGTGAGAGTGGGTTACTGTGATCAAACCTATTAAAGAAGTTGTTCATTTGGTTTGCTCTCTCCACGTCTGTCTCGATGGCGGCACCCCGCTTTGAGCTGCAGCCAGTGATAATCTTCATCCCATCCCACACTTCCTTCATGCTGTTGTTCTGCAACTTCTGCTCCAGCTTTCTCCTGTACTGCTCTTTCGCCCCTGAGCTGGACTCGAGTTCCTTCTGCACGCTTGAGCTCATGCTGATCACCACCTTTAAAAGCCCTTTTCTTCTGGTTCAAAAGGCCCTTGATGTCACTTGTAACCCATGGCTTGTTGTTAGCATAGCAGCATACTGTTCTTACTGGAACTACAATGTCCATACAGAAGTTGATGTAATCAGTTGTGCATTCAACAGCCTCTTCAATGTTCTCACTATGTGACCCAAGCTAGACATCATGCCAAGATCCAAAGAAATTAAGGAACAAATGAGAACAGAAGTAATTGAGATCTATCAGTCTGGTAAAGGTTATAAAGCCATTTCTAAAGCTTTGGAACGCCAGCGAACCACAGTAAGAGCCATTATCCACAAATGGCAACAACATGGAACAGTGGTGAACCTTCCCAGGAGTGGCCGGCCGACCAAAATTACCCCAAGAGTGCAGAGACGACTCATCCGAGAGGTCACAAAAGACCCCAGGACAACGTCTAAAGAACTGCAGGCCTCACTTGCCTCAATTAAGGTCAGTGTTCACGACTCCACCATAAGAAAGAGACTGGGCAAAAACGGCCTGCATGGCAGATTTCAAAGACGCAAACCACTGTTAAGCAAAAAGCACATTAGGGCTCATCTCAATTTTGCTAAGAAACATCTCAATGATTGCCAAGACTTTTGGGAAAATACCTTGTGGACTGATGAGACAAAAGTTGAACTTTTTGGAAGGCAAATGTCCCGTTACATTTGGCGTAAAAGGAACACAGCATTTCAGAAAAAGAACATCATACCAACAGTAAAATATGGTGGTGTTAGTGTGATGGTCTGGGGTTATTTTGCTGCTTCAGGACCTGGAAGGCTTGCTGTGATAGATGGAACCATGAATTCTACTGTCTACCAAAAAATCCTGAAGGAGAATGTCCGGCCATCTGTTCGTCAACTCAAGCTGAAGCACTCTTGGGTGCTGCAACAGGACAATGACCCAAAACACACCAGCAAATCGACCTCTGAATGGCTGAAGAAAAACAAAATGAAGACTTTGGAGTGGCCTAGTCAAAGTCCTGACCTGAATCCAATTTAGATGCTATGGCATGACCTTAAAAAGGCAGTTCATGCTAGAAAACCCTCAAATAAAGCTGAATTACAACAATTCTGCAAAGATGAGTGGGCAAAAATTCCCCAAGAGCGCTGCAAAAGACTCACTGCAAGTTATTGCAAACACTTGATTGCAGTTATTACTGCTAAGGGTGGCCCAACCAGTTATTAGGTTCAGGGGGCAATTACTTTTTCACACAGGGCCATGTAGGTTTGGATTTTTTTTCTCCCTAAATAATAAAAAACATCATTTAAAAACTGCATTTTGTGTTTACTTGTGTTATATTTGACTAATGGTTAAATGTGTTTGATGATCAGAAACATTTTGTGTGACAAACATGCAAAAGAATAAGAAATCAGGAAGGGGGCAAATAGTTTTTCACACCACTGTAAATCAGAATTTGGCATCAACAACATGAAAGCATGGATCCATCCTGTCTTTTATCAACAGATCAGGCTGGAGGTGGTGGTGTAATAGTGTGGGGGATATCTTCTTGGCACCCTTTGACCAATTGAACATGTTTAAATGGCACAGCCTACTTCTGATTGCTACATCCACCAGGATAACGTGCCATGTCACAAAGCTCTAATCATCTCAAACTGGTTTCTTGAACATGATAATGGGTTCACTGTACTCCAATGACCTCCACAGTGGTCAAGGAGCACCTTTGGGATGTGGTGGAATAGGAGACTTGCATCATGAATGTGGAACTAACAAATCTGCAGCAACTGCATGAAGCTATCACGTCAATGTGGACTAAAATTCCTCAGGAATGTTTCCAGAACCTTTTTGAATATATGCAATGAAGAATTACAGCAGTTCTAAAGGATAAAGGGGGTCCAATATATACATATATACACACACAAACTCAAATATTTAATCATTTCACTCTATTCACTCATCATCATCATCCACTAATCATCACATCCTTGTGCTGCAAACGTTTTATCTTCAACATTTCAAAGTAGCATTGCAGTTCTTTCACCAATCACCTCAAATCTTGTTGGTGTCCCTTCCAGTTTTTAATAAGTGCCTTTTCTTGTAAGTTATCTCAGATTGACTGTTTAACCAGTTGTGGGAGGGAACATGGAATCATTTGGAATTTTATTTTATTTATTTATTTTAAGTATTTTTGTGCCGTAGTAACAAAGTGTTGCATCAACAGCGTTGTTTCACATAGTACTACAATATATACTGTAGTATACTGAAGAGAGGGCAGTGTATCACTCTGCACAGAATTTGCTCTTGGCCAAAAATTGGCTAGTTTTACTAAACAATTATGTGGCAAATATTCACAAACACGTCTGTGACCCAATATGGGTCATGACCCCATGTTTTAAGAAACACTGCCCTATATGAACATAGTGAGAACTGTGTCAGAATACTTGCCATTAAGTCAGATTTGTTCACTGTGGGTATCAGACTCTTAAGGTTGTCTCGTCACCCCTGTCGGTTCTGGTTTTCACAGACAGGATATCAAGAAGCAGACGTGGATTTTGGGGTTTCCAGCTGGGCAGGCAACAGGTAGCATCATTGCTTTGTGCAGATGATGATGTCCTCTTTGACCTTTGCCACACACATAAGTAATTCAGTGTGGAGTGTGAAGCAGTAGGGAGGACTATCATTACCTCTAAATCAGAGGTCATGGTTCTCTCTAAGAAAAGAATGGATTACTCTCCATTTGTGGAGCGGATAAATGCCCTTAGTGGGGCACAAGAATTATCTTGGGATCTTCTTCACAAGTCATGAAAGCAGGGAATAGGAGATCAACAAGCAGACTGGATCAGTGGTCTTTAGTGGTGAAGCAGGAACCGAGTTTAAAGATAAAACTCTCGGTTTACCAATTTATATATTTCCCTGCCCTCACCTATGATAATGAACTATGGGCAAAAATGTTTATTTGCAGGTTTGCTGTGTTGACACTGCGCAATGAGGTGAGAAGCTCAGCAATTTGGGAGAACCTCAAAACAGAGTCACTACTTTTGTGGATCGAGGTGGGGTGATCTGGCCATGTCATAAAGATGCCCCCCACAGACAGTTCCCCTGGTGTTGATTCAGGCTCATGAGAACCTGTGGCAGACCCAGGACACACTGAAGGGACTATATCTCTTGGCTGTATTAGGAACACCTCCGAATTCCCCAAGAAGCACTGGAATCTATGGCTGGGGAGAAGGGGACACCTGGGAATTCCCCAAGAAGCACTGGAATTTGTAGCTGGGGACAAGGAAGTACAGGCTGACGAGCCTGGCCTAGCCTGCTACCGCTGCAACACGCCCCAGGAACTGTGGTCTGAGAAATCAGATGAAGAAGATAGAGGTTATTTACAGTATTTATAATCAAGCCACAAGCAAAAATGGATTACATAGAAATATGAATATACCAAAAAAGCTAAAACCACCATGTAAACCTGAATAAAATAGAAAAAGTTAGGAACTTTTAATAGTTAATCATTACTGGCAGTGGAAACACTGACAAGTCACTTCATGTGCTTACAGAGTGGCACCGATAACAAGTACTTCATTATCTAGGCTATGGCTGGATGGTTTAATAATACAAATGCTCCTAGGAAAGAACAAAGAAATTTTATAAAATAAGTCAACATATTTTCTACAAGACTGAGCATAAATACAGATTTTTGTTTAATTACAGAATAGCCATTAACCAAAAAGAAATGTTAACATTTATCATACAATTACCGTAGATACTCGCGTATTAGTCAATCTCGCAGATAAGTTGAGTGTATTTTTAAGCCGAAAATTACGAAATTTGTTATGACCCGCGTATGTCGAGGGTTTTTTCATGGCCCGCTGTCTTAATAAGTACAGTCTTCTCACCAATACCTGCTACAGTTCGATTCCCCAGCATATCAAATGTCATTGGGTCTTCATCCATGTTACTGAGATCAAAGTCATGCCTTTGTCTTTGCTGGATAATACATTTATGAAAGGAACTGGCCTTTTCTTCTACATCTTTCGACAGCTTCTGCGCGATTTCTGTTCGCTGACGAAGGCACATCCCATATCTGTTCATAAACCGCGTACACCTGCCAGCCGATACATGAAATTCCAACAAAGGCTTATGTGATGTTATGGGTCCACAGCTCTCTTAGCAAAGGCCGTTTTAGTTTTTAAATAAATAATCTCCGCTCTCGCGACTTAGCGAGCCTCAGGGTGATCTGCGGTGTGGGCGTTTCTCACCTAGTGCACAGGTGAGGGACTGCCCATATCCGTGATTGTTCCTGTGGCTAATGTGCTGCAGCTGTTATGTCCTCTCTGCATATAAAGAAAAGCGAGAGTCAGTTAGAGAGGAAGGAAAAACGGAGTAAAAAAAACACACAAGGAAGAGAAAGACAGACGGAGGTGGCTGGAGAAAGCAAGAGAGAGAGAGAGAGAGAGAGAGGGTGTGCGAATGGGCGAGCGAGCGAACCGCGGGCGTGGAAGCCAAAACGGAGTAGAAAAACAAAAACAAGGAAGAGAGAGAGACGGAGGGGGCTAGAGAGAGAGAGAGAGAGAGAGACGGAGGGGGCTAGAGAAAGAGAGAGAGACGGAGGGGGCTAGAGAGAGACAGACACGGTGCGTTTGAGCGGAGCGTGGAAGCCAAAACGGAATAAAATAAATAAAATAAAAACAAGGAAGAGAAAGACAGACAGACAGAGGGGGCTGGAAAAAGCAGGAGAGAGAGGCGCGTGTGGCGCGAGCGAGCAGTGCTCGCAGAGCAGCTGTGTGGAAGCCTGGGTGCTAGGCGGGTTTTAAAGGATTGTTTTTCTATTTTATTGATTTTTAAACCTCCACGTTTGCTTTATGGATTATTTATTTAATGAAGAGTTCTTTCTAATCACTGCACTGTTTACTTTGAAGACTGATTTTGATTGACTGTTTTAAATAAAAGCACTGTGCCATTACCCAAATTCTATGGAAAATTGTGTTGCCCCGCGTATAAGTCGACCCTGTTTTTTTGAATGAATTTTAAGGCAAACATTTTTCGACTTATACGCGAGCATCTACGGTAATCTAAATTTTCCGAACTAGTCTGTATTTCAACAAAAATGAAAAAAAAATTGCAATGCCCAATTCTCAGTTACTGCAAGCATGTAGTTAACACAACAACCTCAAAACAGAATGCCATGTTCACCAACTTGAACCTTTGCAATGAAATTAAATTACAAATTTTCCTTAATTAAAAACTACTGAAATCATACAAATAGATACCTTAAAAGGATTACAACTGAAAATTACACAAACTTCACCCAAAAGCAGACAGGTCAAAAAAAACAACCTCTTAAGTTCTAAATACATACATATCACTACACCTTATTACTAGGAGGAAAAAAAAAAAAAACACCCATAAGCAAAATCACAAACATGCAGACTGCTATGTTCATTCATGCTAGGCGAGTTTACAGCATTTACTATGTTTTTCATGATGGCATTCAAAGCTGTTCGTATAAATGTAATTATTAGTTCACGAATTTCATATTAGAAATGTGTTCATTCAAATATATTAAACATGGGCTATGACTAAGTTCCTAAATGATACTAGCAAGTACCTTTTTCATGAGAAAGTTTCTTAAACTTTCATACATTATCAGGTTTGGCTTGTGATAAAAAATTTTGGTTCACTGCATAAAGACAGTACAACAATATTAACAACTTCTCCTGTATTTTTTAAATAACACTTTCAGTTCTGTAGATTGAGTTCCAGAAAACTAACGTCTGCCTAACACTACAAACAACCTTGGCTCAACCAAAATAATGCCATTTTTTTGTCCCTTTTTTGCTATAGGCTATGTATTCTATCATATGCGTAAACAATTTCTAATTCAAAATGCATTACAATGAAATAAGTAAAATGCAAAAATTGGTGCTGTCGATGTGTTTCCTCTGTAATATCTCTAGTAATTCATCAAACAGCAGACAGATGAACCACCAGAAACATTAGTATTACTAGAGAAATATAGCTGGTGTGTACAACAACAAATATCATGTCAAGTCTAGCTGGTGTGTACAACAACAAATATCACGTCAATCACTTTCACATAAATTGAAGGGAGATAAGAAAAAATCTGTTTCCCCCCCAGAGTTTCAAACAATGGACAAATACAACATACTTAATAATCATAATGTAATGATTGGTGGATCATATACAGGAATTTTGCTATATGCGACGCTTAACCAGGTATGGACCATGTAAATGCTAGTTATAAAAAACTTCTGTGCAAATTCACATTCATTTTAAATATAAAAAGGAACCCTGCAAGTAAACCCAAATACTTAAACTGCAAACATCAAAATTTGAGATGCTCCAATCGATCTGCCACCGATTTATATCAGCTAGTTTTCATTTCACTTGACTTGATTAGTAATTGGTAACTTGGCTGATACATCAGACATATATGCTGTCTAGATGAACTGTGTAAAAGAGAAGGGACCAACAGACAGAGATGTGCATCATCATCTGAAATTCAAAGAGAAGCTGCTTTAATGAGTTTAGAGCTTTTCATTTTGTCCTTTAATTAACATGAACACTCCTTGGGAGAGTGTGGATAGTGTATGAACCTGTGTTTAGACATTTACATTTTGAATTAAAAGAACAAAAAACAGATAAAGAAGAATTTGTCCTCACTGCTTTGTAAACAGGCTTGTTAGGTTAAGAGACAAATAGGGCTAAAATACTTGTAAACCCGTTAAAATATATTAGCCTTCTACCTTCTTGATAAACAGCTTATGAAGATTTTACTTAATCATGGCTTGTAATTGACATATTTTAAGGCATACATATTATGCATGAATGTTTTGAGTATAAAGTTTTGTTTGTTTAGAAAGTATTAAAGGGGATTTTATTTTAGTATTTTTATGACGACTTAACCCTTAAACTGCCGGAACAGGCTAGTAGGTTCCCAGTGCAATTTGCTAGTACACCGGAGCACAGTATATCTGGCGATACACATTTGGCGACATACATTCATTGAACTCCGCAACCAGTTAAAGTTGGTTTCCAGTGCAATCTGCCAGCACAGTGGAGCCGAGTATATTCGGTGATGTACAGTGAACAACCAGCTATAGTCGTTTCCCAGTGCAATTTGCCAGCACGCCGAAGCTGATCAGTCAGTGCCGTACATTTGTTGAGCAGCCAGCTCATGACCACTGCCGCTCCCTGTAGCATCACTGTCCCTGGGATTCAGCAGCTGCACTAGACTTGCCTGCACGCATCAGCGTTGACCTCTGTGTGCTTGCGTGCAGCCAGTTCAAGTGCAGCTGGCTTGGTGATTTACTGAATTTCATCAATGGTGTCTGTTGCACCTTGCACATATTGTTCCAGTAGTTTTTTTTTGTTATGCTCTTTGCATGGACAAAAAATGTGCTCCATTAAAATTTTACTTTTTCTTAGTGAATTGTGATGTTTACTTAAAAAAGTGCAGCAAAAAGTATTTGGTGTCCAGGGGTGCATTAACCCCCAAGTATGTAGCAGTTTAAGGGTTAACAATAAACCTACAGATTTCAATGCAATTAATATAAAAAAAAAAAATGAAAATAAAAAAGTACACGTAAAATCTGTGGCCTACAGTATAAATATAAAAATGGGAAAACACTAGTACTGATTAAATTCATTATGGACCACAATCTCTGTATGTTACACTTATTAGAAAATGCCAAAAAATAATGAATTTGCATCTCTAAATCATATGACTCCATCTGGAAATGTTTACTTACAGTCCGAGTCAGGGCAACAGTGTGATCGTAATTGTTAGATCTGAAATGATCATTAAAAGAATTGAATGTCAAGTGAGTTTCATTGTTTATCATTCAACAAAATACAATGAGTCTTTTAAAGTGATCTGACTGAATGTTCTCTTTTCACAGACAGTTTTTGTTGTGGGTGATTTAAAATCTACATTGTAGTCAGGCTGTTCAGACTGTTCACTTGGTATGTTTATAGCCAATTCAAAACATAGTTTCAAAAATCATAACTAGAACTAAAACGTTCAACCAATAACCCCAGTTATTAAACAATTTTCCTGGCTTCAAATTAAGTTTAGTGTTAAATTTCATGTCCTTCTTCTTAAGCCCTAAGGTGTGAATGGATTAGGCCCACCTCTGTTCTACTGAACTTAACCTGTGTCTATCCTCTGGGTATATATTGCAATTTTCAAGAGCTTTTAGCTATTAAACACTGAAACATACCCATGAAAATTAGAGAAACAAAATGGTCTTAGACCGTAAAAGGCTGAAGACCCATTTTAGCATAGCATGCTCTGATGGGAGATGCCGTTGAGGTTGTATTGTTCTCGTGAATTTCCTTCAAATTAAATGTAATTATTTTTGTTTTGCAATTACTAGGTCTTATCCGTTTTCTTTCTCTTCTTGGTGTCTGTGGCGGAAAATGCTCGCTGGAGAAACTGTCATTGCATAATAAGTACATATTCATATCTCTTCTATCCAAATTAAACTGTCATGTAACTACTGGAAGAACAATCATTATTAGAATGAAGTCAATATATGACAATGGGAATTTGGAGTTCAAAGAAAATTCCCCTTAAAAAAACACACAAACAAAAAATAAGAGAACACTGAATCATAACAGTCTAACACCAAGTCAATTAAGCTTCAGGAATATCAATCTGCTACGGCGGGCTGGTGCCCTGCCTGGGGTTTGTTTCCTGCCTTGCGCCCTGTGTTAGCTGGGATTGGGTCCAGCAGACCTCCTTGACCCTGTAGTTAGGATATAGCGGGTTGGATAATGGATGGGATGGATGGAATATCAATCTGTCCAGTTAGAAAGTATAAGTGATTGTAAATTAATTACACCTGCTTTGGCGGAAATGAAATTAACAACAGGTGCACTGGAGAGACAATAGCAAGACAACCTCCATAAAAGAAATGGTTTTGCAGCTGATAGACAGAATTAATTGCTCTCTCCTTATCCTTCCTGATTAGTTCTTATCTAGTTTTGCATTTTGTTAGTGTCCTTGTCGCTACTGGTAGCATGAAGCAGTACCTGCAGACAATTCAGGTTGCACATGTAGTCAGCTCCTCCAGGATGGCCATTCCATGTGTGCTGTCGCAAGGAGGTTTGCTGCGCCACCCAGCACAGTCTCAACAGCCTGGAAGAAATACTAGTAAATGGTCAATTACATGAGGCGAGCTGGACAGGGCTGTAAAAGGACATCAGCACAGCAAAATGACCAGTACCAGGCTCCCTTGTGGAAGGAGGAACAGAAGGAGCACTGCCAGAGCCTTACAAAATCACTTTTAGCTGGCTACTGGTATCCATGTTTCTGACCAAGCTGTCAGAAACCGCCCCCATGAGGGTAGCATGAGGGTCAATATTCTCTAGTGAGACCTGTGCTCACAGCCCTTCACTGTGCAGCCATGGTGAATGTTGTGCAGCCTGCAACAACATCCTGTATGACCGGTTTGATGGTGGGTCAGCAATATTCTGGAGAGGCATAGCTTGGAGGGTCGCACAGACCACCACATGGTAGGCAACGGAACTCTCATTACTGCTAGGTACCAGGATGAAATCCCCAGAGCGATTGTCAGACATTACGCTGGTGCAGTGAACCCTGGGATCCTGCTGGTGCAGGAGAGTGCCCTGGCTAATGTAGCCATAGTGTGTAGGCAGTTCCTGAATGACGAAGGTATTGATGCCATTGACCAGCATGCACATTCCTGAGACCTGAATCCAATTGGGAACATCTGGGATGTTACATATCGGTGCATTCAACACTGTCAAGCAGCACCACAGACTGTGCTGGAGCACACTAACAACAATTGGCTATATTATAAATCAGAAAAGGAAAAAATGTAAATTTAGTATTTAGAATACTGGAAATATTTAATGAAAGAGTAAAAAGTGAACATTTTAGCTATGAACTTTTATCAAGAAAGATATTGGCAATGGAGAAACTAAATCGACACCTGAAATGTTGCGTTTCTAACTTTTTTTAAAATGGAATACAATGTTACCTTTTATAGTTCAATCTGCCTTCACACTATAGTCTATAAACTGAAAAGAATAACAGGGCTGTAAAAGTTTACCCTCTGCATGATTCAGGACAAGTCACAAGTAAGGTCACGCATTTATAACGGTACTGGAAAAATACTGAAAACCCCAAATTTTAAAACAGTATGGCACCAGCACTGCATTTTTCTACATAAGAAGTAAATATCAGCTTCTCCCTACAAATGCCTCCCCCCACCCCCCATCCCACAATAAACACAACTTCGTTAAGGCAAGCAATTGTGCAGCGCAACAGGAAGTTTGGGGTAAGACAAGAGGATGTTTGGAGTTACCCGTTATTTGCTTTAGAACCGTTTTAATGCTGGTAATGATATCAGAAAGCCAATTCTGATATCAAAATCAAAATTTCAGTACTGATCCAGCACTACATACAAGTAGATATCCCACAGCATTATGGATTACTGTCAAATGCATATACACATCCTACAGAATATAAAGAGTTCCGAGTAGAGATAACATTGTGGAAAACTAAACCTTTCCCACTGAACAAGGTTTCTGTAGTTGCTAGAAACTATCCCATAAAAAACTGACATGACACTTTAGACATTCATAAGAATGAAAGGCTATTCTGTTCCCTGCTTCAGTATGGACTACAAGAAGGCACACTCCCTGTTATATATCCCGTTAGACGCTGTGATAATTTTAGGAGCAGAGTGTGCCTTGTCTGGAGCTGGGGGAAGAAAAGGCCTTCTTAATCTTACAATAGTGGCAATGGTACCAGGTGGACAGATAATGCTTTCTAAAACATGCAGTTGAAGGGCTACCTGAACAGATTTGGACAAAGTGACTCCAGAGACCTGAATTCATAGCCAGCTGATGGCTTACGCAACCTAGGCTACTGCCTAAGGCCCAGAGCTTCCAGGTTTGGAGGTCCACAATCAAAGTAACCCCCTTTACATGGACCACCTGCTTGCATTTTGGCAGTATGGTGCCACAGGCAAGCAGACCAATAAAAAGTGGGTATACTTAGGTGGGAGGCATTTGATTGGGTCACTCTTATAAAGTGACATTTTGTAGGTAGCTTATCTGATCACTAGGGGCCAGCAGGTTAGTGTCAACTTATCATGGTGATACCTGACTTGCAGCAAGCAGCATGTGTTTTCCTATCTGAGATAAGACGTGGCTTTAAAATATAAACTACAAAATTAGATATTAATCTGGTACCACCTTCCTATATGCAGCAGCTAACTATTAAATTATTTTACTAGGTAACCCACATAAGGGATTTCTCTACATCATGGAATACTCCACGAGTAAAGCTGCATCTCACTTTGAATGAAAGACAACTGATCTGCAAATTATTGAACTAAATCCATTGGAAATATCTACAAAGGAAGACTTGTCAAGTGTGAGATGACAAAACAGGGCTAGAACTAACACCACTTGTTCACTTGTTTAAAAAAAAAAAACACCATTCCCCGCTGTCATATGTTAAGTCTGTTGCATTTCCCCTAGCAGCCGCTTTTTCACATTTATTGATCAATCAGTCCGATCTTCACTCTTTGCTTCAAATAAGTAATTTATGCAAGAGCATATAGAACATATCGAGAGTGGTGCCAGCACCCACATGAGCTACCTTGGCAATACAATTTAAAATGAGCTCAATAATTCAAAAAATGAGAAGGTAATTGAGCATACAGTGAGTGACATCAAGCAGTCCAAATATTACTGCATTATTTTGTATTGCACACCTGATTTTAGCCAGGAGGATCAACAACATTAATAAGAGGAACTGTAACACTGGAGGAAGTTCCCAGGAATAAAAAAGCATTTTATGCGATTCTCTCCAGCAACATAGAGAACAAGGAGACTTTGTCTCCTTTTGCTTTGGATAGACTTAAGGAACTAAATATTCTTTTTGAAGACTGCAAAGATCAATCATTTGTTACTGGAACAAACATGAAGAGGAGAAACAAAGATGTGCAGGATAGACTGCTACAGAAAAAAATCCCTGAGCTTTCTTTGTGCCATGTGCTGCCCACAACCTAAGTTTAGTGGTAGCTAATGCAGCCAGCAGCTCAAGAGATGCTATTGCCTTCTTTGGATATCTGCAAAAGCTTTACGGCTTCTTTTCAGCTGTACCTCAAAAAGGTGGAGTATTTGAATGAAACAAATATCACAATACATGATTGCATTGTGCTATTCGAGGCCCCACAGAAAAACCTTGATACAGTCGCAAACTTGTGGGGCACTGCCTATAGTTACAATAGAAGGAAGAAGCTGTCTGCTTGAAGTAAGGTACAAAGAACACATAGGGATGACAACAGTGAACGCTGAAAAAAAGAAAACTGCGGTGTTTAAGGAAAGATCCATATGAGCGATGGGAAAGGCCCCATGGAAGACACAGAGAAGGAGGGCAAATGTAAAAAAGTACAAAAAGTACACATTTTCACAAAATGAATTTCTTTTATTTTGCAACTTTTCTCATTGCCAATAAAAATGATTTTTGAGTTTCTAGAATACAGTTGTGTTTTCAATTTGCAAAATGTGGACAGCCTTCTCATTTTATCCGTTTTCCCCCTCAAGAATAACTGAAAGTGATATCTGTAATGAAATACTTAAATCATAAAATAAAATGATTTTTTTGCCATATCGGTAAACCCTAACACAGATAAAAAATTGTCACCTGACAAGTGTTTGTGGGTGGTACCATTGAACTGTCACAGTATAAAAATACATTTTACTAGCGCCAAAATACACTCCTGGGCAACAAGCAATTCAAGCACAAGATTTTTCATTACCAAAATCTACTTCTGTTGCAGCAATCTGTATTAATGTTTTAAATAATGCCCGGTATGGAGTACTCAGACAACAGAAACTAATATTAAAATCACCAGCTCCAATGCATGATGAAAATTACACTAACCTTACTATAATAACAATTAATTCAAGATTTGGTCTTTATGGTGGATTACCAAGTGCTGAACAGCACTAATAAAATGATTACTGTAACGCAACAAATACAAGCGGTATTACTGGTAGGACACAATTTTCTGAGTCCCTATAAAAAGCAAAACGATCCAGGAGAATCTGCAATTTACTAAAACACATGGGGGTATGGAATCCGCTTTTTTTCCTAAAATGAGACTCCTGAGACATACCCATATGATATTCAGCTGATGTAACAATAATAAAGACATTAAAAAACACTGCTTCCAGCTTATTATGGGCACATATTTTTTCAGAAGCATTGATTTAAACCATAGTTTAGCAAAAAATGTATGCATTGTACATGTTAAGAGTAAACAAATGGATAATGGATATGTAGAATACACAACACGAGTTACTTGAGACCCCCTTCCCCAGATGTTTTGATATTATTTATGGTTGTACACAGGGCTGTGGAGTCATTAAACAAACCTTCAACTAACTCCTATTCATCCATTTGTAATTAGACTAATATATTTAAAATGTTAATTGAAAGCACTCAACATACAAGATACAATGCATTTTATCACTGCCAACACGAACCATTAGGCTACTTTTTAGCACTCTAAACTGTTAAAGTTGGGGTTAAAAGCCGTAGCAATGTTGGTTTAGCTTACAAATGCTGAGTAATAGTAAACAAAAGATTAAACTCATACAATTTTTTTTTTTAAAAATCTATATTTTACTTCAAAAGTCTAAAAGAAAAAAATACGAAATATATGAATTTGGAAATTTTAAAACATTACATTAATTTAGTCAACATTGGAAAAAAAGGACAAACTGTCTCCAGTAACCCAATAATTGCTTCCAGCTACATCTCCACAGCCCTGGTTGTATAGCAACCACTAGTTTGTATCATACATTTTATTGTCATTCTCCAAGAAAATATGAGATTAAAAATGGTTTTCAGTAATCACCACAGAACACATTGGGTAAGTAATGAAAAAATATATAATTTTGAGTGAAGTATTCCTTTAAAAACAAGTGGATATGGGCAGCATAATAACTTGGCAATAAGCAACATTGCCAGTTACTGCTGGGAGTTTGCAAGTATTCATTTGGAGTTTTTTTTTTCCCTGTTCTTCCCACATCCCAAAGACATGTATACATTGGCTCATGATCAGTTAATGCTGAGCAATCTAGGTGTGCAACACCTCAGGATTACTATACCTGGGCAGTCTTTAAATACCCTGCAAATAAAACTGTGGATATGAAAATTGCGTTGAGCATAAATATATTTATACATAGCATCATTTAAATGTGTAAAAAATTACACACGTCTAGGATAGCATTATAAAAAGAACACCTCTACTAAACATATTACAATACACATCAAGACATTACAACTTGATCAATAAGCACAAAGTAGTTTAGTGGTGTTGCCAAACAGTGTTTCATCCACAATTGGGGGCACATCAACATTTCTACACTCCACTTTAACATAGTGTTTTAACTACTGTAAAAGTAAATTATTCACGGATACACACACATATACATACATAAACACACACACACACACACACACATATATATATTAGCTGTAATTCTACAATGTCAAAATAAAAAGCCTGATATAAACTGGAGCAGACTCTCCTGCAGTTACAATGTTCGAATATTATTAATAATTATTATTAATATAATGTGTGATAAAACATCTTGTACATCAACCTCGGTGCGGGTTATTGTTGGCTTTGTCCGCCTCCGACAAAGTTTAGTAAGGCAAAGTGAAGGCATAATTTTAAGAGGCGTTATCTTACAGTCATTTTCAGTTTCGATTTTAGATTACAAAGTTCTGCCTTGTGAAATGCTTACAGATTTCTAGTAAAAAATATATACATACATACATAATATATATATATATATATATATATACACACACACAACCAACAGAGAAGGCCTTGGTAGTCACCCAATTTCAAAGTCGTGCTTTTCTGTTCTCTGGCCACATCCTCTTTCCACACACGTGTTCGTTTACGGAAGTGAATGACAACATATTTGAAATTATTTATATAATATTAGGCAAGCTTTTAATTTTCGTATTGTGACGCTCACAGTTATTGTAATCGCCAAAGACGGGCTAAAAAATGTAAGATCTCGGCACTTGAACAAGGCCCAACTTTTTTCATGAGAAGTTCTAATCATGACGATGCAGCACCTATTGGCTTAGAACTACTCAGGCATTTTACTGACTGGATTTCTACTCTTGCTGCCTTTTTAACGGTAACACATAAACCTTTTTCCTTTCAAATACGCTTCAAATTCACACAGAAGCAGACACTACAAAGAAGTAACCCCTTCTTGCTTTTTAGACTTCATCTGCCATGACTCTTAAACAGATGATACTAAACCCACATATTTTAAGTTAGTTAAGGAAATTCCAATCAACGGATACTAAAAGATAACATAATAAACCACTGAACCCACTCAAAGTCAAAATCTTAAGCTTGTAAGACAAAAGGTTTCTTCGTTACAGGAAAATAAAATCAGCAATAACTTGAAGGTCGTTTCCAATTAAGTATCACAGTAATCTCCGATTTTTAAGCGAGATTTTAAAATCCTTTGAGTTGTCTTCTTACCTTGTGAATTCTTTTCAAGGCCATTGTTGTTGCTTGTGTGGCTGTCACTGAAAACGTGTATTTTATTCGCTTAAAATGGCGCTTACTTCCTCCACTGCAGGCTCTCCTTCGATTGTAAAAAAAGTGGCCCACAATATATTAAACGGACTGACAATGAAGCAGACAGAAATGGTACATAAACTTAGGTCACTATCCACAGAAGTGTGGTTTTATTTGTTGTCGGCTAAATTTGACAATAAAGTCCTTCCTCCTGCAGGCAGCAGCTACCGCATTACCCAAACAACGCTGCTTCGCACCCTTCCGCCAGCCTCTGTGCAGAGCTCAGACTAATAGAGCAAACAGCCTACCAAGCGACGCCATTTCGGCTCTGAAAGAAGGGCCACATGGTCGTGTAGGCGGAGCCGATATGGCGCCTGCAGTCTGTTACTTCATCTTTCAGCATTGCTGTGTTTATAGCAGCAAGAGTTAAAAGGATACAAATTAAGCTAAGGTGACAGACCATGTTTCCCCTGTTTTTCCTTTTAAAGCTAGTACTCTTGTTTTATAAGATGACTGCATACATTGGTAGTACAAAACAAACATAATTAAAAAAAAAAAAATTATAGCAGTCAGAAGATGACCTGAGATACCGGATGGAAACCTGCAATATTACAAGAATACGAAATTCTTCAGGGCCATCTTAACAGCAACATAGATCGCTAGGCAAAGAAGTGAGCTTGGGCCCCTGTTTTGATATCAAAAAAGAAACATACATAGGCATCAAAAACATTGTGGGCCATTAAGCTCCTGGGTCCCCAAACCGGTTGTCCATTGTGTCCAAACGTTAAGACGGCCTATGACAGTTTTATAAGAGTGATGTGCAAATCTACCAGTGAATATCGTGTACTAAAATGGTAAGAAATAAATAATTTGGGCTTCTTAAAATCTTCAAAGTTTAAAAAACAAATGAATACAAAATTTATTTTACCTAAATATCATTTTAATTCATCGGAATAGCAACTAGTACAACTACACTAATTTTAGAATTGGCAATTAATTTAACACACACATCTCTTGTCAAAGAAAACTGAAGAACCTAAGGAATGCTCACACTAACAAGGAGATGACTCCAAAGAGATAGTGGCTTGACTGGAAACCTAACCAAGGCCTATAAATACTGTAAGGAATGACAAGTATGGGCTGGAATCCCGACTGGGACAGGGCATGGTTCACTACCCAGCCTGGAGGCCAATTTTAATTAAGAAACAGGGGAGACACAGTGTTCAGCGCAGTGGCTTCCCAGATATGCTAGAAGGCAGTACACTCAGACCAAGATTATCATACGGATACCTACAAAGCTTAATAGGAACTGTAGTCCTGTGAATAATATGTAGTAATTGGGCATTAAAAAGTTGGTATGACACAGGAAAATTACATCGCAAAAGGAGGTGACTATGTAGAAAAGTGATGTCATTTGTTTTTGAAATTTTCAATAAAAAGAGTTAAAAAAAAAGTGCGGAAACATTTTGAACATCTCTCATATATATATATATATATATATATATATATATATATATTGTGGAGGACTGCCGGCTTTGTGTTCCGGCCCTCACCCCCAGGCCGCCAGAAGGAGTTCTCCCGACAGCAGGATTGTGCCCCGAGTTCCAGCAGGGCCTCATGGAATATGTAGTGTTTTTACACAGCCCTGCTGGATACCATGGGGCCACCGGGAGTTGCTGTAGGGGGGCTCGTGGGCTCATGTGTGCCCTATAATGAACGACGTGCTCCCGGGTTGAAAAAAAGGACTGTTTACCCTGACCCGGAAGTAATAAAGAACTGTGGACTAATTGGGCAGGAACACCTCCGGGTCAGGGGCTATAAAAAGACTATGGGCCAGTCCAGACACTGAGCTGAGCTGGGAGGTAGGAGGGCAAAGAGTCTGGGCGAGGAGGAGAGAGAATATTATTGTTATTGTTGATTATTGAGTAGTGTGGAGGGTGCTTTGTGCACATTATTGTTAATCAATAAAAAGTCTTGGACTTTTATCCAGTGTCTGGAGCCGTACCCGAGGGTTCAAGGGAGCACTAGCGCCCCCAACTGCCACACTGCCACGGTTTATAGGGCACACATGAGCCCACGAGCCCCCCTACAGCGACTCCTGGTGGCCCCCATGGTATCCAGCAGGGCTGTATAAAAACACTACATAGTCCATGAGGCCCTGCTGGAACTCGGGGCACGATCCTGCTGTCGGGAGAGCTCCTCCTGGCGGCCTGGGGGTGAGGGCCGGAACACAAAGCCGGCAGTCCTCCACAATATTTACTAGCAAAACACCTGCGCTTCGCAGCGGCGAAGTACTGCCTTAAAATTTTTATTAAGAAGAAAATTAAACCTTTTAAACTGAGGGAAAATATACCAATAATTATTTGTTAAGGATCTCTTTGTATACCACATTTTGAGTTCGGCCCTCCGGTTGTAATATGACCAAGCTGTGCGCTGAGCTTACTCTTGAGCATGCAACGTACAGTTGGCCATGTGAACAGTAATCTTGTCTCAAATCTCACAGCTTGGATTGCTGCTGTCATAATCGGTTTGAGTTTCATGGTTTGTTTCAATTACGACAGTATTTGCAGGACTTGTGTTGAAGTGACATTCGGCATCTGTCAAGCGTTGTAAGCATACATCCGGTTTAATCAATAACTTCACATCCAGCTTTTAAGAGTTTAAACATTCATAAACATCAAAATGCCCACTACTGAAATTGTCACCTGTGAGTCTAAGATGTTTAAGAGGCACTGGCAGTTGTCGAAAGGTGTAAAATATTTGGCCATTTCGGTACACTTGAAAGCGACAACCGAACAATTCAGTGGCAGCCATCAACTCACATGCACAACCATAGGTGAAGGGCTTAAGCATTTCACTCTTATAGTGCTCCTGTGCAGTATAATTATCTCCTGTACCATCATCAGTCCACACCTTGAATCTGTCCCAGTTATTCAATACATAAGACACAATGTTCCTCCGGATATCAAGAGTGAGCCTGATATGGCCGTGCAATATGTAACACAGAGAATGGAAAAGGCAGGTGCCATCTCCGGGCATGGAAACCACTCAGTAAGTGACAGTTCTTTGATCGATGGTGATCACCTCGATAGACATGTTAATGGGAGTACGGTTACAATGATAAAGGAAATGGGTACCTGAACAATGTAAAGTAAGTCTAAAATACCCACACAATAACTATAATCGTAATAAACAAACAATAAAACAGCAGGGAAGCCGTGGATTAAATAAAAAGGCTGTAGTTATCAGCAGGGAGACGTGAATCCCGTGGCGAAGCAAGGAAGGGAATGTAGATACCGGAGCAACGGAAGGCCTTATATAGGCAGTCAGTCAACAACGTGGGAGGCGTTGGGATGGGGAGCCAGCACCACCTCACAAGGTGACCGAGCTGCAGGCTATGGACGTATATATGTATGTAAGTAGGATTCAGTTAGCGTTAGGAACCTGCGTACCAAATTTCTTGAAGATGGGCCCATAAGTAACAAAGACCGTTGAAAAGTTCAATATAGTGGCCGACAGTGGCATCATACCACCAAAATAAGTACGTACATTGGTTTCTGTTAGCGCAGGGAAGCCGCCTACCAAATTTCGTGAAGATGGGGCCATAAATAAGAAAGTTCAGCATGGCGGACATTGTCGACCGTTACTCGTAGAATTTCGAAATGAAACCTGCTTAACTGTTGTAAGTAATGCCCACCGAAATAAGTACCGAATTTCAGCCTTCTACCTACACGGGAAGTTGGAGAATTAGTGACATTGGAAAGTTCAATATGGCGGCTGTCTGTGGCGTCATACCACCGAAATAAGTACGTACATTGGTTTCGGTTAGCGCAGGGAAGCCGCCTACCAAATTTCGTGAAGGTGGGGCCATAAATTAGAAAGTTCAACATGGCTGACGCTGTCGACTGTTATGACCGTTATGACCGTTACGTGTAGAATTTCGAAATGAAACCTGCTGGTATTATTAGTCTTTTTTTCTACATTCAGAAAAGCACAACAGCATGATTTTACATTTATAAAACATTTAGAAATATTTCTGCTTTTGCTATAGATTTAAATGTTTAACTCTCTTTTGTTGATTTCATTATATTTTACCCTTTCTCTGTGCAGTTTTCCCCCTTCATTGTATCTTATTAATAACAATTGTAAAAGAGAGATCAGAAACACGCATAAAGGTTTGGGGTTTCCGGCCCCGTATACTGCAAAATTATCCACAATCAAAAAATTTGCGCGTGACATGACCGCCCTTCAGCCCAGACCCATCAGGTCGGGCGGACCGAACCGAGAGGTCGTGAATACGGGAGAGGGCATCGGCATTGTCCTGATGGTTACCCCGCGATGAGTGATGGTGAACTTATACGGTTGCAAATTCAGAAACCACCTGGTGACTCGTGGATTCGACTCCCTGTGTAGTGACATCCACTGAAGAGCAGCGTGATCAGTCACTAGAGTGAATTCGCGACCCAACAGGTAGTAGCGTAAATGAGTCACCGCCCACTTAATGGCCAAGGCTTCACTCTCCACTGCCGCATACCTGGTCTCCTGATCCAGCAGTTTCCAGCTCAAGTACATTACGGGGTGCTCGACACCATCGATACTTTGGCTCAACCCGGCGTCCAGGCCTGTGTCCGAAGCATCGGTCTGAAGAAGAAAAGGAAGAGTAAAATCAGGGGTTCTCAAAATCGGTGCCGAGGTCAGGGCCTTTTTCAAATCACTGAATGCTTGTCCCGCCTTGTCGTTCCATACCACGTATAAGGGAGCACCTTTCTTCGTTAAATCAGTCAAGGGTGCTGCCCTTTCGGAGAAGCGGGGCACGAACCGGCGGTAGTACCCCGCTAACCTCAAGAAAGCCTGCACCTGTCTCTTGGTATGAGAATGTCTTTTATTTTCGAACATTGTGGTTTCACCTGTCCTCGTCCCACCACATAGCCTAAATACTTGGCCTCCTTTAAACCAAAGAAACACTTACGGGGATTTATGCGGAGACCGGCCTTCGCTAGTGTCGCGAGGACAGCAGATACCTGCAATAGATGCTCCTTCCAGGTGTCGGAATAGATGACTACATCATCCAGGTAGGCGGCACTATAGGACTGGTGGGGCTTTAGCACTCTATCCACCAGACGCTGAAAAGTCGCTGGGGCCCCGTGCAGTCCAAATGGAAGGACCTTGTATTGCCAATGTCCACTTGGGGTGCTGAAAGCAGTTTTCTCCTTGGCAGATGCCGCTAAGGGAATTTGCCAGTACCCTTTTGTCATGTCAAGGGTAGTCAGATATCGAGCCGTACCCAAGCGCTCAATAAGGTCATCTATCCGGGGCATCGGGTAGGCATCGAACTTGGAGACTTGATTTAGACGTCTGAAGTCATTACAAAATCTCCAGGAGCGGTCGGATTTAGATACGAGGACGATTGTACTGGACCAGGGACTATGGCTCTCTTCAATAATATCCATGTCCAACATCCGTTGATCCTCAAGTTCCACCTCGGCTCGTTTTGCTTCCGGGAGTCTATAGGGTCTCTCCCGGACTATGACCCAGGGTGCCATGATGAAATCAGCGAAGTCCGGCCTGGTGCCTTGCTCACTACTTCAGGAACGGCCAAGATTGCCCGAGTTAAATCCTACCGTTGTAGGGGGGTCGCCGAGGTTAAGGGCAGGTGTGCACGTGAATAGGGAGAGGGATCTACGCGTCTCCGGAGACTCCTCCCTGTCTTTCCAAGGTTTTAACAAATTCACATATTAGATCCTCTCGCCCGGTCGACGGTTTGGTTGTTTAGCCTAATGATGAACGAGCCCCTTTCTCTCCTTAACCTCGTATGGTCCTTGCCAGTGAGCCAGTAATTTAGAGTGGGAGGTAGGAACGAGCAGCATCACTCGATCCCCCGTGTGGAACTCCCGGAGTACCGCGTTGCGGTTGTAGCACCGAGCTTGCGCTGCTTGCGCACGAGTCACGTGTTCCTTTAGGAGTGGCCTGATTTTATTGAGCCTGCCGCGCAGTTGCGCCACATACTCTAATATATTCGTGGATGGTAGGGCCTCTGCTTCCCAGCCTTCTTTTATTATATCCAATAGTCCTCGGGGTTGTCGTCCATACAATAACTCAAAAGGGGAGAAACCCATGGAGGCCTGGGGTACTTCCCGGTAAGCAAAAAGCACAAGAGGTAATAGTTGGTCCCTCTTCCTACCGTCCACGCTGACTACCTTGTGTAGCATCTGTGTAAGAGTCTGGTTAAATCGTTCAACCAACCCTGATGATAGACAGACGTCTTCAGGTGCTTAATACGGAGTTACCTGGCAACCTCCCTGAACGTATCCGAGGTAAAGGGCGTACCCTGGTCCGTGAGGACTTCTTTGGGTATTCCCACTCTAAAAAACAGGTTGACCAATTCCCGTGCGGTTTGTTTTTTGTATTAACGGAGCGCAGAGGAACCACCTCTGGATACCGGGTTGCGTAGTCAACCACGACCAATATATATTTATGGCCACGATTTGAGGGTTCCAGGGGTCCGACCAAATCCACCCCTATTCTGTCGAAGGGAATATCAATAAGTGGAATGGGGATGAGAGGAGCAGGGTCCCTCCTAGGTATCTGGCGTATCTGACACTCCGGGCAGGACTGGCAGAAACGCCGGACCTCCTCATTAATCCCGGGCCAGTAAAAGCGGAGCTTTATCTGCTCCAAAGTCTTCTTGGCCTCGAGGTGGGCGCCTAAGAGGTGAGCATGAGCTAATTTGCATATCTCCCGCCGGAAGGTACGCGGGACTAGCAGCAATTTCCGCACCTCACCCTCGTGGGTCGCAACTCTATATAACAGATCGTTCTCCATAACAAAAAAAGGTTTGCGTGGTATGGAATCGTCAGCCTGTGGACCGCCGGGGACAATGATAGCATTCCAGGCAAATCTCAGGGAATAGTCATTCCACTGTTCCCTTTTGAATGACGCAGGCGTGGATCGAAATTGCTATTCTAGGCTATTCAGATGGTCTTGTGTGTCAGCAACCAGGAGTGCTCCCTGACTCGTGCCCTCCCCGGCGGATACTTCCGGGTCATGAACCGTCGCCAGAGAAACGTCCCCCGGAGGACCTGCGTCATTAGTGTCTAGCCTAGAGCACGGCATGGGGACCACGGGAAGGGAGCCCTGCCCCTTCATAACCAGACCCAATGAGGCCCCGGGAGCGGTGTAAGTTCTACCGCAGATTCTGGGCGACCAGTCTTGTCCCAAAATCACCGGAAAGTGGGTTTGGGTAACTCGGCGACCGGCAAACGAGTCAAGTCCCCTTTCCAGGTGATGTAGCACTCCGCGGAGCAATAAGACCTGGTCTTCCTATGTACACAAGTGACTTGTAAATGTTGGGTTAGCAACTGTCGCGGTAAAACATAACGGCGAGCAACAATAGTAATGTTGCTGCCAGAATCAAACAGAGCCATCATCGAGTGCCCATTCACTAACACCGCTCCCGTATTAGGACTTGCCAGGGGATGCAACAGGGCACAGTACCTTTCTGTTGTAGCCCAGGTGCAGTCCATTGGCTCCGTGTTGAGCGGGCACGTAGGTAGGTGGTGGCCGACCTCACCGCACTTGAAACAGCGCGGGGAGGCCAGCTTCTCTTTAGGTTTCGGCGGCACTTCCGCAGCGCGTCGAGTGGGCTCGGGGTGCTGACACATCCCTGTCGGTACCCGCGAGCTTGCCTTTCTGACCCCCTGGCTCGGAAAACCGCGAGCTGACACTCGAGGACTTCCAGGAGACCCTGCATGTCCTTGAAAGGATGGCGCCAGACCTGCTGGGCGAGGAAACTTGGCATCGCGTTGACCAGGCCCTCACAGGCCACCTGTTCTACCACTTTCCGGGCTTGGGGACCTTCGGGCCCATAGCCAACGTCCCATCTTGCCCCAGAAGTCGAATGCCTGAGCTCGGGCCGGTTTGTCAGGGTCAAACTGCCAGTTCCTCCATTCACTCGCCTGCTGGCCCGGCGTAATGCCATAGCTTGCCAGGATCTCCTGTTTTAGGTTGTCATAGTCCGTGGCCTCCTCCTCGGGGAGGTCATAATAAGCCTGCTGTGCGGGTCCCTTTAGGTAGTGTGCCAAGATGGATGCCCACTCAGACCGCTGCCACTGGTTCTGGGTGGCCATCCTTTCAAAGATGCCCAAATATGACTCCATGTCATCGGCCTCCGACATTGGAACAAGGGAGGTGGCATCGGTCGAGGCGGGTCTGGTCTTACCGTCTGCGCGGTGGCCAACCTGGATTTTGTTTCTTCTAATTCACGGTTCGTCGCGGCTTGCGCTCTCGGTAGGGACTGGATCTGCGCTGACGGTCCTTGCAACACGGAGTTCAGGTCTTGTCCTTCCGACATTCTCTCGGACACTCTCTCCTGCTGACTATGCCACTGTAAAGAGATCAAAACCTCACATAAAGGTTTGGGGTTTCCGGCCCCGTATACTGAAAAACGATCCACAATAACAAAAATGTTCCGGTCAAAAAATACATAAACAGATTGGATATTGATGGCGCCGGAGGAGTATTTCTGTAGGAGGGGCCGGAAGTGGAGGAATGCTGGGTAGGAGCCGTGGTGGATGATGGGATTGCTGACGTCATGGGTAATGGACAGAGGAAGGGCGGAAGTAGCGTACTGCGGGAAGCTGTAGAAGGTAGGCTCATGGCGGCGGGTGTCTTTTTTTCTGTAAGAAACAAAGAGAGAAAGGTTAGTACCCCGCCACTCCCTCCTGGCATATGATTTCCTGATCGTATTAAGGTCCGTCCGCGGTCCCCTACTCACGCGTGCATGACACAATTAAAACCGAGCAGAGCAGACACCCAGGCAAGCAACACTGAATAATCAAAGGCTACTTTAGTATCAGACCCACTAATTAGTAAATAATGGATTAATTAAACAAATTAGAAGACCTAGAAAAGTAGAATGAAAATCAAGATGAAATTATTGTTAAAAGAAAATATATATATATTTTACCAAACTTAGTTTTCTTATTTCTATGTTGTTCCGAAAACACAGAACTTGGGAAATAACGCATCACTTAATTAGCCCAGGAGTCCAATTAAAAACAAAAACTGGTTGGAACAAAAACCTGCAGCGACAGGATATACAGTACTGTATACATATTAGTACAAGAACTAAGTTACTGAAATGACCATGGACAAAAATGGGTATTCGCAGCAACAGTATAATTTATTGGATTCCTTTTATATGGAGCATCTAAATATGGTGATTAAAAGGAAGAACTGATGTACTGCTTTTTCTTTCTCTGTAACAATAGTTTAATGTCTGAATGAAGTCTTTGAATTTACCAAGTTATCGGCCCTTGACACTTTTTTCTGAACTAAAGGCTGAAAACTCAGGAGTAGACAAAAAATGACCCATGTTTATGTTTTCACTGTCAAACCAAATACCATTATTTTGTTCTTGTATGTCCTTCCTCGTGTCCTTCCTGTATCTCAACAGCTCTTTGTTTGAGCAAGTTTGTTGAGAAATTAAAGTCAAGTCCTATTTTTTCTAACATTGAAATGTTTTGAAATGTTTATAGGCATGCTTTTGTTGGTAGCAATTGGGTATGAAAAAAATCATCTATTTTCCAGAGAATGTGTACTTCCCCAAAAATCCAAATACTAATAAATTGCTTAAAGTATTAAAAAGTCTAGTCCCAGATCAATATTCTCATAGGTGTGCTGGCCACCCAAATCAACTGTGGATGCCAAACATCACAACTCAGTCAAATAATGGCAATTCTACCAAAATATGAGCGAAGGCATGAAAATGAATCCATCATAGGTAATGAAACATCCAGTTCAAAGTACATCAAGTGCAACTGATGGACACTGAATATACTAAAGGGAAAGGGAAAAGTATAATAACTGCCAAATAAATTAATTTCCACAATTTTTAGAAAACTGTATGTGCTGCTTCAGTTGCAGCTCTAACGAGAGTTTCCTATACTAAAATACTGAGTCTCTTAAATAACGAGACTAATGGGTTTGCACCAAAATTTGTACAATGATCATTTCAGAGATTGCGTTGCTGAATGGTTAATGTGTGAGCTTACTTCAGTTTTACTTTGTCTGGACATTTTAAGTAGGCTTTCATCTTTGATCACAGCATTTGCTCTGTTATTAAGTTCTGTAAGGTGCCTCTTTACAGTTTTATACAGTGTAGACAAATAGGCACTGAAACATAAAAACAAGTAGGCTTTCAATGGTCTAGTCAAATGGCTTTATTCTCTGGGAACCGTAAGAGATGAGTTGTAGGCTGAGCAATAGTCTGGGTTATCAGCTTCCTGGTTGGATGGGGAAATGACAGACATATTACAGTAGCTGCTGTGTGACCTCCTTCCTGTGCATGGCCCTCAAAATCAGTTCCTGTATGCACAAAAAAGGATTTTAGTTCAGCTTTAAGATTAATTGGAAGCCAATCTATTGATTTAAGAACTGGATTTATTTAGTTGTACTTGTTGGTTCTGGTTATATTCAAATCAATTACAAAGTAGTCCTGCAGTGGGTTGGCACCCTGCTCAGGATTGGTTCCTGCCTTGTGCCCTGTGTTGGCTGGGATTGGCTCCAGCAGACCCCCGTAACCCTGTATTCGGAATCAGCGGGTTAGAAAATGGATGGATGGATGGATTACAAAGTAGTAAGCAATTTGAACAGCCTGACAATAAGCATAATAGTCAATTCTGCTTGAAAGAATTGAATAAGCAGATTTTAGGGACTGCAAAATTAAATGTTTATACCGTGTCAAAAGTAACACTTATTTTGGCTGTTTCAGCAAAGCTAAAGTTGTAGCCCTTTAAATTAGAGTTATTCCAAAATCTGAATCTGCTAAATTAAAATGAACTAGGTTCTAAAGAGGTTGTGCAAACATGAACAAAAGCCTGAAAACTTACAGAAAAAAAGTTTTTTTTCTCCAGGTTAGAATGTTCTCAGTTATTGATTTTCAGCTTGAGACTGCATGCATATTGTAAAACAGAGCATCCAAGCTGTTTTTTAAGAAAAAAAATTGTGAGATTCTGCCACTTTTGTCATTTAATACAGTATTCGTTTTTACAATGTTAATCCTGCAGTTGAAAGGGGTCAGTTGAATATTGGGCCAAAAATCAGTTTTTAATATTGTGAAAGCCTAAGTTATAATTTCTAGATACAACTGAGACCATTTTATATTACTTACAATAGTGTTCATTAAGAGGATGAGAAGGTTTGAGGTACTAATTTAATAATGAGAAATATTTTCAAAACTGTTGACTTGTTCCAAATATGTGAAGGAATATTAGATACAAATGCTGATGAAATCTATTGCTACAGACTTGGTAGAATAAGAAACATGTGAGAGCATAGAGGAGAAGGCAGCCTGTCCTAATATAAGCCATAAAGCAAAGAAGCTAAGAAGATACAGTGAAGAGAGAAGTCTGTGGAAAATAGGGAAAACTGCTGGGAAAGAGAAAAAAATAGTCAGATGGTTATCTAGGTTATCTTCATGATTTTCTCATAGAATGTCTTTTGAGACACTACATCAACACGAATATTAAAATTAAAATAACAGTCAAGCAAATTCTGAGAGGTAAAGATGTACATCAAATTTAAGAATGAAGTAACTATTAGATATACAAAAAGATAAATATATATTATAACAAGCAACAACAACTGCTCTCAAATACAGTACACACCAGAATGACTAAAAAGAAAGAAAACTTCACCCTTGGCAAGTGATCAAAAGAGCAGTCAAAGTCACAGTGAGGAAGTAAAGGTGTTTTGCTGTAGGTACAAAGGAGCCCTGGTAGCACTTTTAAATACTCTTCTCCAGAATAATTTGCGGAATGATAGTACTTTCACCACCATTATTTTATTACATTAAAAACTCATAACTGAATACATTTACAGGTTTTTAGTATTTTATTTTTCCAGTGATACACAGGTTTATTTTCCAGTAATTGGAATGGGGTGATTTTTATTTTGGTATGAGATCAGTGAATTGCCATATCATCTGAGCATTTTAGGACATAAAGAATTGGAGCAAAGTGCGTGTTCTTTTCTCCTTCCTTTTTGCTAGTTTGTACCTTTGAGAGAATGTGGCATTGTGGGAAGTAGATACCTTATTTTCATCCTTTCTGAACTGGAGAAATGTATTTACTGTATGCAAGCTCTATCATGACGTGTCTATCAGATGCAGTTTTACATAAGTACTCCACTTCAAATCAGTGGGGAGATATTTTAAGAATTGCTAAGATGTGTAAGCTGAATGCAAATGCATTAACACATACATCATTATTTGTTATATGTTATGAATTAATTAACTTGTTGGATATCAGTAATCTCCTTTCATTACATTTCTCATTATCCTTTTATATCCTCTTCCTAATACAGTTAAGACTATTGGATGTTTGTTGATATACTGAGTTTATTCTTCTTCATTTCAAAAGAATTAAAAGTTGATAGGATGCAGGTCGTGGATATTGGTATACTGGACCATTTCTACATATTTTTTGATGTAGAAATATGGCTAACTTCAACTAATGAAAAGCATATTGTTAAAAAATATTAATTTGATAATTTGCATCTTCATTGTTTCCTAAAATCCTAAACAATCACTCCAATTGCAGTGCTTACCTTAATATAGCTGGCAGTATAACCAGTATTATATGTTGGAAAATTGGAATGCTGTGGTTAGGGCTGCAGCTGACACAGTGAACCCTGAAAATACTATTAAGAAATCCTCTAGCACTGTCATACATTGGAAGAACAAAAGATTGTCTGATTTAAAGAGAACGTGCTGGAGAGATACATTTAATTGGAGAAAAACTAAATTAACAGTCCACTATGAAAATTTGGAGGCACAAATAACTGATCCAAGAGTTTTATCCTCAACTATTGATCAGCTTTTAAACCCAGCTCACTCAATAGAATGCCTCCTAAAAACTACTAGGGAAACTTGTGAGGCTTTTGCTATATTTTTTCAAACACAAAATGGATATTAGAAATAATATAGTACATCACCCCAAAGTTAATCCTATTGCACTCTGGCATGCCCGTTTAAGACAGTTAAATTATTTCACTGGAATAAATCTGCTCAAACTACGTGGAATAATTTTTCAACTGAAACCTTCCACCTACGTCTTTGACCCAACACCATCAGGCTTTCTCAAAGAAGTCTCTGATGTGCTAATTGATAGTGTACTTGACATAGTGAAATCATCATTAGATACAGGGTCTTCCCAGACTGTCTAAAGACTGCAGATGTTAAACCCCTGCTCAAGAACAATAATCTTGACTCCCATGTCTTTGACAGCTTTAGACCGATTTCTAACCTGTCTTTGTTAACTAAAATTCTAGAAAAGGCAGTTTTTAAGTAGCTACATGATTACTTGAATAAACACCCTATTCTTGACAAGTTTCAATCAGGTTTTAGAACCAATCATAGTACAGAAAGTACACTGGTTAAAGTAAATGATTCACAGGTTAATGCAGAAAGAGGCCATATACTGTATCTGTTCTTGTTCTCTTAGACTTAAATGCAGCATTTGACACCATAAACTACAGTATTCTTATAAATCACCTTAGACAATAGGTGGGCTACTCCGGTAGTGTCTTAAATTTGTTTCAGTCTTATTTAACAAGCAGAAAATTCTTTTTTAGCTGTAATGATTGTACTTCACAGATCCGTGAAATTGTATATGGTGTATCAAAAGGAAAGGTATTCTGGGTCCACTGCTTTTTTTAATCTACATGCTTCCATTAGGTCAGATTGTCTCAAAGCACAGGGTGAGCTACCACAGCTATGCAGATGGCACACAGCTGTATTTAACTATAGCTCCTGATAACATTGATGCTCTTGGCTCTCTGGTCCAAAGTCTTAGCCATATTTCTGATTGGATAAATGATATAACTTTCTTAAGTAAATAATCAAAAAGCAGAAATTTTAGTGATTGGCAAATATGGAAATAGTGATGGTATTAAAAAATTAACTTGATCCCTTAGGTTTAACAGTCAAGGAAAAGGAATTTAAGGGTAATCATTGACTCTGACCTAAACTTTAAATTGCATATTAACCAGATTACTAGGAATGTATTTTTTCACTTAAGGAATACAGCAAAAGTTGCTAAAAAATAAATTCACACTTTTGTTTTTAGTCAACTGAATTACTCTGTTGTGGCGAAAAATTGTCACCACATTTTTACCTGAAATGAAGGCTGTTAGCACACAGGATAGGCAAACAGAGTTTATAACTTTATTGCAATAAAACAATGACACTGACTCAACCCAGTTTGGCCAAATCAGATTGAGCCCCAAACAGTTCAGAACTCAAAGCTTATATAGTAATTTCTTATCACTCCGACCTCGCTCAAAATAGCTCATTTGCTGTTTTTCTCTGACTCCCCTCTGCACCTGTTCGGCCAATATCTTGAGTTCTCATGGGAACCATTATTATCTCCTGACTTCCCCCTGCAGCTGGCCTCCAGTATTTTTACTGTCTATTGTCCATCTTAGTTTCTGTTTTGCTTATTTTTTATTGACCAAGCCCGGTACAGACGTTCCCTCTCTTCCATTTATGGTCTTCCTCTTGTCACTTCCCCTTCCTTGTCCTTCAAGCTAGTTTATTTGGTGCCCAAAGCTAAGCTTTTATTAAAAAGAAATATGGCATATGCCTTTATTTAATCATTTGCTTGGCATGCTTGACTTGCTTTAATTTCTGCGCTAAAGTTAATTCTAATATATTTTTCTATATTTATTTATGCTAGTGTATTTTTTATTCTCCATACATTACATCATCTTTACCTTGGTAGTAGCAATGCCTTTTGCTGTTTCAGCCGATTCACTATTCCAACTGGCTTCTTACGTGCCTATCAGGCCCATTTTTCACTGATATCGTTCCTCAGCATCCTAACTTTTTGAACACAGGTGCACACGTCCCCCCTTCTCCTGTCCTCAATTTGTTCTGTGCATCATTCTTTTTCTATCCTGTCCTTCCTTTCCCACATTAGTAATTCTGCTTCAAGCTTAAAAAATAATGCAATATGACTGATGTTTTTTATTTAACTATTTGCTTGACATATCTTATTTGGTTGACATTCTAATTTATGCTAAATCTAATGTTTCAGAAGCTGTTAATTACTTTTATGGCTATTTATGCTAATATATACATTTTTCTGTTCCATATAATGCACTCCTAACAGGACTACCTAAGAAATGCATCGATCGGTTGCAATTAGTGCAGAATGCAAGAAGCTTAACCAGAAAAGGAAATCTGAGCAGATCTCACCTGTGCACATTATTACATTGGTTACCCATGTCATTTAGAATTAAAATACTACTAATGGTGTATTAACTTAACTAATCTTGCCCCTTCCTATATTTTGTAATGCCTTTCCCCCTACACTCCAAGTTGTTACCGTAGATCTTCTAATGGTGGTCTGCCAATAATTCCAAGAGCCAAGCTTAAAAGAAGTTGTGATGCAGGCTTTTACTGCTTTGCACTAAAAATCTGGTGTAAATAACAGATAGTAATTCGCCAGGCTAATACTGTAGAACATTTTAAAAAACTGCTAAAAAACATTTTTTTAATTTGACGTTTTTGAAGCTACATTTTAGTTATACTCCAAATAGACAATATAGTCTGTGATATAATAAACAGGCCAAAACCCAGAAAAAGAGTTGGGGAAGCTTCCCCGTATAATGTCCGGCGGGCAGAGTAGTCAAAAAAAGACTGATAAAGTGGTCAAAAATTGAAAAAACATCTGACAATCTAGTCAAGATAATCGGTGCTATTTAAATAATGGTGGCAGGAATGAAGTTGAGGGTAGAAAGGAAGCAATGTCATCATGGCTGGCTGGAAGTGATGTTATCAAGGTTGGCCAGAAGTGACGTCATCAAGGGTGGACTGGAAGTGATGTCATCTTGGCTGGCCGGAAATGTTATGTAATTAAGGGTGGGCCGGAATTGATGCCATCCTGGTTGGCGGGAAGTGACGTCATCAGAGGTAAGTCCGAAATGGCATCTTTATGAGGAGCCAGAAGCAATGTTAACAGATGGGACTGCCAGAGCCGGCCCTAGACAATTTCAGGTGCGAAGCAAAGGCCCGACCCCTGCAGCTAGGGGGTCCGGGGCAGAGCTCCGGCTGCCAAGCAATTTCCTGCATTCTGAGCTGCAGAAATGCGTTTTCCCGGCATCTACAACCATCACTTTTTGACGATTTCCATTTGACACTGACAACCGTAACCGTAACACACTGACAGGAGCCAAATTTGCAGGCTGCTTTATTTCTCTTAGCAGAAGTTCTTGTGCACGCTTATCAATGGTACATCCTGCCTTCAACTGATTTTGAAGTTCCAACCAATCCTTAAAGGCACGTATATGGTTGGCAGATATTTTGTGACTGCACACATCTCGGGACAAATTTCTCCAATCACCACAACCATCAGTAGTCAATTTGATCTGGAGGATAACTTGCAGTAGAAACAAAAAACTGCATTTTTGTTCTTTGAGTAAACATCCCAGGGCCTGTCAACAAATTCTCCATTTGGTAATTTTCTGGAATAAAAGGAATCAGAAAAATGGCGCCCATCATCATTCATCGGATATTTAATCCTGGTTTCACGAAAGGGCCCCTTTTGGACTAGGAAGACATGTTCCTTGTCGGTGATTGCTGCACCCCACAAACCTGGATCTCTCCAACTAAAGGAATCAAAATCATTATCAGCCTTGTCGTGATCTTTTTCTTTCTGGTTAGAAACCAAAATGTCTGGCAACATTGCTGAACCTGATGAAAAACCCATGTCCATGTCATCGGCTTCTGACTCCTCGGAGTCGGATACAGGTTTGTGGGGATTGGACAGCGTTGAGGTATCTTTGACTAATGGAAGTTCAGTCCTGGTGCTAGTGCTGCTGCTGCTGCTAGAGCTAACCGTTTTCGTTAGGAAGCGTTGCAAAGCGCCTTTTTGGATAGCGAAGAATTAATCTTTCGCTGCTTTTTCTTTACTTTTTCAGCACCTGATTTATATTTCTTTGGCGGTGGAACTGAAGACATTTGGAATACAATAATTTCAAACTGTGGAAATTCGGCAAGGCCTATCTACTATCTACAAGACGTTCTTTCTAACAAAATTGAAATATATTGATATGAAGGAAAGTGATGGCTTTACCAAGAGAAGGGCCCCTTTTATGTTCTGTCGAGAATGCAGTGTGGCAGAGCGTCCCTGACTGAAGCGTAAGTGAGCCATGGAGGCGGCAACAGTGTGCGGGCCTGAGTGAAGCGTAATGAAGATTGGAGTGCCGAGTGGAGATGTACACGTGGAGTAATTAGTTGATGGAATATGTTGCCCGTGAATTACATATATATATAAATTAGTAATAGAGGTTGCAGTGAAGGAGTCTGTTCCTCCATTGGGCCCTCCGCAGCAGCGTCGCATCACAGAAAAAAAAACTTTGGGTGCAGTGGGCCCCCTCCAGCTGTGGGCCCGAAGCGGTCGCTTTGTTCGCTTCGCCCTAAGACCAGCTCTGGGACTGCGGTGGAAAAAGAATAGTTAATCCTCTGTTGGTCTGTTAAAAAAGGGAGAAAGGCATTAGCGCTCCATTCTAATCCCTTATCTTTGATTATTTTATACTCACTTGGACCCTTTAGCTGCCCCCTAAGTGCACATGTGTGACAAGCAATAGAATTATCATATTCTTGAAGAATTTGCAGTCTTTACTAATCTCTTCTTTTGTCTGCTGTCTTTTCTGGTTCTTCTGGGGTGGCAACGTGCAGCCACCTATGATGCTGAAATTTGCCTCATGATATTGTATATAAGAACGCTACTCTTCTATAGTTATATATCTATTTTTTTTAAGATTGTATACATTAGTTTTTTCTTTGTTACTTATTTTTAATGTTCTTACCTTATCTTATTTGGTTTTCTTTTCTTGTAACTTTCTCTTTGACAAAGCACTTTGGATCTACATTGTTTGTAAGAAAATGTGCTATATAAATAAATGGTGTTGTTTTTGTGGTTATGTTTAATCTTAGTTTTTAAGGTCAAGCAAAACTAGTGTCCTACTTTTCCTGCAGGACAAACAACTATGCAAGATAATTAATCAGTAAAAGTTTGTACTCTACTCCTTATATAGTAAATAATAGAACTGTGATAATGGCAAAAAATATTTCCAAGTTGGCTGTACCTTATTCTACTGCTGAGACAGAATGAGGTAGAGAGAAAGGCAATGAAGGGAGAGATAGGTTACCTGAACTTCTAGCTATAAGGTATGCTCAGAAGGTCTGTAACTCTTGTGTTACGTCACAGAGGACTGGAAGGAGCCCGGTATTTTTCCATGTAGCTACCTAGACCCTGACTGAAGTATGTGGGACAGTGTGGCCACTTTAAAATGTGAAGCTAAGAAACTGGCTTTGATGGGGGCATGTCATTTAACCACTATTTAAAATTTAGAAGTTCAGGGAGATTGGGTTCTGCTAGAAGAAAACTCAAGCTGTTGTCTGGGCCAGTGTTGGACCTAATTTTGAAGTCAGTAGTAAAGAATTACTACCAGGAGATTGAGGCTGGAGTCACAAGTAATTAGGGGGGAAAAGGCATTGCAATCATAGGATGTAAGCAAACCCAAGAAAAATAATACTGAGAGCTTGTTTTGGATGAAGGCAGGTTTAGAAAAGTGATTGTTGGATGTGTGAAATTATAGTTGGTGAACACTGTCATATTACCAGAGCTCAAAACTTTCAAACTCTGTTATAACTATTATTTTTAAATAAATGATTTCACTATTCACAGACATATTTGGAAGAATAGGCTCAGTATGAAGTGTTGACTTGACACTTTTGCAAATTGGATATGCTCTAAATGTGACAGTCAGTTGATCATCCATTAAATAAATGGGTGAGCAGATTCTGTCACCCTGCATAACCTGAACATTTTTTACACAGGCTAGCATGCTTTATGCTGATACAATGGAGAATGATGGCCCTTTCAAGTTGCTTTGTGGTGTAGAGTGGGAATGCCATACTTTTTATAAGGAAAAGGGTTATGTATTTATGGGACTTAGCAATGCACCAAATATCTTTTAAATTATCTTATACTCTTGTGTTAAACTCTGTTTATGGTATATGTTAATATGGAGAAAACTAATTTTTCGGCAAGAGCTCTTTTCTGCCTTACAGTAAATCCTGCTGGGTCGGACTAGTCTCCTGTGATCCTGCCACAATGGATTAGATTAAGTAATTATCCTTTTCAAAATTATTTTAGTCAAGAAAATGAAATGTATTACACAGTTCTTTCTAAGTACTCCATCTAGTCCTAAAGTATAAGTAAATTTGACTTTGTTCTTGTGGCATTACAGCCGGGTCCCTCCCATGGCTGGGGTTCATATTCTTCTGTTATGCCTGTTTTGTTTCATTGTTGATTCTTTGATTTGTGTAAATGTTACTTTTGTAACAGCAAAATAACAATTAAAAACAATTATTCATTTCATTATTAAATCTACGAAGAAATTACAATTTAATGAAGATTTGTGAAGAAGAATAGTGGAAAAACATCACTCCAATGGACATTATGCATACACAGTAATGCCCCTTATGGATTGGCCAATACTTCAGAAAGGATTCCAATCCTTTGTCAATGATATATTCAGGATATTCAGGGATGTTTTAGTTTTTGTATACATCAATGATATGATATGATTCATTTGTAATCTTAGAAAAACTAGTAAAACATATCTGTGAAGATCTTTCTTATTTACCTAAAAATAAATTATAGACACAGCTATAGTCTTTTTTCTTTGCTATAGAATAACTTTCTCTGGATCAAGATTGGAAACCATCAACTTCTATTAAACAAATAAAGTACATTTTAGTTTTTAAAATTATTATAGACAATATAATAACCATTCCTGGGAACCTGTTTTTGATACACTTCATCTATTCATTTTTATGGATTTCACCCAGATAAACCAGATGTACAAGTATTGAGCCCACATATATCTAGGTTGCAGTTTGTCCATTTTGAATTCCTTTTTGTTTTTTTGATTCTCATTATTCAATAATTTTAGTGTTTTTCTGGTATCACCAAAATGTTTCTTATTTTGATTTGGTTGCCACCATTTTTTAGATCTTTGCATGGCTATAGCCATATTGTTCATGGTTGCTGTGCCATTTACAGTAGCATAATATCTTGCATCAGTTCATCCCACCTATATAAAACAGCACACATAGTTTCTGGCATTCTTGCTTGGATGTCATCGATCTGTACAACTTTTACATTAGGATTTAGTTAGGAGCAAAAATTACAAATAATGGCATGGCTATGTTCTTTTGGCTAAATTTTCAATTTGTTCTTTTGGTTTTATGTGTCCGTGTTAAGAGCAATGAGGATTACTATTCCCCATCTCCTTGCAGAAGGCATTGTTGCAATGAATAATTAAGAAAGTAAACTCAATAACTTAACATAATGTTAAAGTGTTTATAGCAAACTCAACTTAATCATCATATTAAAACTTTGCTAAGTTCTTCTTATATGCTCGATGCAATATCTTATTTAGAAAAATACTCTTTTTGTAAAGTATGTTGAATTTTCTTTGTGTCTGGTGCCACTAGTGTGATTTTGCCTTTGACTTTGCAGTTTTTATGTGTGTCCAGGTGGAGCCATAATTTTTCTATACTATTTTTTAGTGGTCTTTTAAGTGACCCATTAGTTGATTTTTCTGTTATGCAATTTTTCAGCTTAACCTTCATTATTATTATGAATTATGTTAATTACTTATCTAAAATACAACTTTGTACTTTGAACAGAAATTGAAAATTTTGAATACTCATTTTTATTTTGGGTTTTTCATTGTGAGTGTTTGATTTTTTAATTTTGAGATATCATTTGATCCTTTGATGGTTGTACTGTATGCAAATTTGTTAAATGATCTTTATTTTGAGCAATTTTGTTATATTATTTTTGGTTGACATTTTAACATCACTGGTGCTGGCAGCTTATGATAAACATGGTCTCTTCTGTGCAGCCTCATGTAAGGATTACTGGAGGCCATCTTCTTTCTTGGCCACCACCTAAAACAACTAACACAAGCCATGATCCTTCTCAAGTCTGCCAGTAGTCACATACCCAGGTCAATGAATTTAAGGAGAGGAGTTGTTGTCTTACATTTTGCTCTTTAAGTGCTTGATCATTTCTCTCTCACTCACTCATTCACTCACTCACATGTATACACACACACACCCTCTGTATGGCTTCTCAGGATGGCTCTGCCTCTGGTGACAGTGTCTCTCCCAGGTCTGCATAGCCCCACCAGTAATTTCAATGCATGCAACTGCTAAAAATGCTTGTGATTTTGGTTCTGTCTGTTCACTCAGTTTACTAACTTAGTCTGTTCTCAGATTATTATTTTTACCAACTCCTATGACTTTTTCTTCCCCAGTCATTTTTACTCCACATTTCTTAAAGATCCTAGCATACACGGAATTACACTATCCTGAAAATTTTTTGATATAAATTAATGATACTTCCATTTGTAGAGTAGTCAGCCTTGGAACAACATAATTTTAGATTCCCTCCACAGGGCCAGGATATGCTTCTCATCCAACAGTACTGTTTATTGCAAGGGTGTATCAGTGAACTTTATTAAGCTGTCCTCACATTCAAGCAGTTATGGAATCCAGTTTCTCTACCCAAATACATTAATCAGTGTCTTTGGCTTCTTAGTGGGACAATGATAAGACGTCTTACATTTGTGTTTCTGCTTTGTTTCCAGAAGCTTCCAGATATACAGATTTCTATTACACTGCTTCTACAAAAAAGAAAAATACAATGAATGAATAATTAATAGAAATGTGAAAACACTAGGAAATAAAAAAGGAAAGAGAAGGCATCACTCTTCCTTTAAATACATGGTGCCATCTCATTACAGTATATTGTATGAGGAGGGCTACCAGTCATAGAATGTTCCTTGGTACTCCGCAAAAGGCAGGGTGTATGATTTTCTAAGTGAAGTTCTAAACATAAGATTTTATTTTTGTTCTTTATCTAAAAGACCAACACTAGAAGTACCATATTCTTAAAAAACTGGGCAGAGATACCAAGCATACCTACATGTGTTGTGATCAATCAGTTTGGCTTCCATATCACACGAACAATGACAACCTTTCCTCTGTCAACACATGGCCTACACTGCACACATCATCATCACTTCTAATATAAACATCAGAGGTTATGATGATTAAATTATTACCTTTTATACTATATTTTATATAGTAGCATTTTTTGCAAGGCAGGAACCAACTTTGACTGGCATGTCAGCCCATTACATGGCATATTCACATGCAAGCCCACACTTACTCACAAGAAACCAATATAGAATCACCAGTTAATCCAAGATGCATTTCTCTGGTATTTTAAAGAAAGCACATGGAGGTGAAAAAAAATTCAGATTTGGGAAGAACATGCAAACAATAAACAGATAGTGACTAATTCAGGATTTAAACCCAAGTCTTCAAAAGTTGTGAGGCAGCAGTACTAATGCTTGTTCTGTTCTGCTTATTGTCATGTGAAATGTAGATTTTGCTCGAGTTTGTGGCGTGGGTGTTATGGCTTGGGCATGTATGGCTGCCATAGATACTGGCACACCTATCTTCTTTGATGATGTAACTGCCGACAGGAGTATAGAAACATCTTGGTGCAGGGTAGAAGGGTATAGGTTTATGGGGCATTGGGACTCCTTTTGGAACAGATGGGACCTGTTCCGCCGTGATGGGTTACATCTGAACCGGAGGGGCACCAATGTATTGGGGAGGCGTATGTGTAGGCTAGTCGAGGATTGTTTAAACTAGGGAATGGGGGGGCAGGGAGTTTAGGACAGGCCAGATTTAGATCTATACATGGAAGAACAAACAATGGTGTAGAAATAAAAATGCATAGTAATGTAAATTCTAAGCAAACACGTAAATGTAGATGGATTAACACATTAAAAATAGCTTGCCTTAATGCTAGAAGTATCAAAAATAAGGTAAGTGAGTTGGAGTTGTATGTAGCAGAGCATAATTATGATATTATAGCAATAACGGAAACCTGGCTAAATAACAAAGATGGGGATGAGTGTAACATAGAGGGATACACATTTTTTAGGAAGGATAGACAGAACAGAAAAGGAGGTGGGGTTGCTGTTTATGCCAAACAGGGTTTAAATGTAAGTCATCTTCAGTTGGATGATGAGCCCCATCTTAGTGAGGACATGTGGCTTCGCCTGGAAAATATTAGGGAAAAGGTCTTATTTTAGGAGTGTGTTATAGACCACCCAATTCAGACAGTAATTTCAACACACATCTTTTTAGTAATATCAAAAAGGCAAGTTTACAGGGAGATATTATAGTCATGGGGGACTTTAATTATCCAAATATTAACTGGGATAACCTTACAGATGGAGGAGCACAAGAGCAGGAGTTTTAGAAGTAATCAGCGACTGTTTGTTACCACAGCATGTTAAAGCACCAACAAGGGGTGAAGCCTGTCTGGATTTAGTATTCTGTAATAATCAGGATAGAATTGAGGGTGTAGAGGTGATTGAACCACTAGGGTCAAGTGACCATAATGTAATACAATTCTCAGTATTTTGTAAGAGTACAGATGCAAAGACTAAAATTGTTAAGTTGAACTTTGTTAGGGCTAATTTTGAGCAGATGCGACAAAGTCTAAGTAGGATAGACTGGGATAAGCTTTTAAATGTGGAGACAGTCGAGGAGCAGTGGAACAGGTTTAAAATGTTTTACATGTAATGCAGGACAGATACATACCTAAATTTGGAAGTAATAGGAAACTAAAAAAAACTCCACGATGGATTAATAAAGATTTAAAAAAGAAGTTGCAAAGGAAAAACTGCTGTATAAGGCATATAAGACTAATGACTGCAAAGAGAATAATAGCGCGTATGAGAACATGAGGGCAACCATTAAGAAGGATATCAGAGAGGCTAAAAGACAGTTGGAGAGGAATATAGCAGATAAGGAAAGAAGACCCCAAGAGATTCTTTCAGTATTTTAGTAGTAAAAGAACAGTTAAGGAGGAGGTCAAGTTCATCAGGAATAGTAAAGGGGAATTAAAAGATACAGACAATGAAATAGCGGATGCCCTAAACTTATATTTTTCTGAGGTGTTTACAAGTGAGCAAGTGGATAACCTCCAGAGGTAAACACTACTAAGGAGGTACTGAGGGATTTGGAAATTGTAGAGGGAGAAGTGCTGCTCAGATTAAATAAGATGAAATCAAACAAATCACCAGGCCCAGATAATATTTATCCTCGTGTTCTTAAGGAGGCTAGTGAGTTCAGATATAAACCCTTGACACATATTTTTAGGAAGTCACTGTGCACTGGAGAGATTCCAAAGGACTGGAAAATGGCAAATATCATCCCATTATATAAAAAGGGTGACAGGGCAGATCCAAGCAACTATAGGCCAGTAAGCTTAACAAGCATCACAGGAAAATTAATGGAAGGAATTATTAAGGATAAGATTGAGCAACACATGGCAAGGACAGGAGTTATTCTGAACAGTCAGCATGGGTTCAGAAGAGGGAGGTCGTGTTTTACTAACATGTTGGAATTCTATGAGGAGGCAACAAAAGGATACGATCAAAGTGGAGCTTATGATATTATTTATCTGGACTTTCAGAAAGCATTTGATAAGGTGCCACATGAGAGGTTGGGCATCAAGTTAAAAGAAGTGGGAGTTCAGGGTGATGTTTTTAGATGGGTGCAGAATTGGCTCAGACACAGGAAGCAGAGGGTGATGGTGCGAGGAACCTCATCAGAACTGGCGATGTTAAGAGTGGTGTTCCACAGGGGTCAGTGCTAGGGCGCTGCTATTTTTAATATATATAAATGATTTAGATAGGAATATAAGTAACAAGCTGGTTAAGTTTGCAGATGATACCAAGATAGGTGGATTAGCAGATAATTTGGAATCCGTTATATCATTACAGAAGGACTTGGATAGCATACAGGCTTGGGCAGATTTGTGGCAGATGAAATTTAATGTCAGTAAATGTAAAGTATTCAACATAGGAAGTAAAAATATTAGGTTTGAATACACAATGATGGTCGGAAAATCGAGAGTACACTTTATGAGAAGGATTTAGGAGTCATAGTGGACTCTAAGCTATCAACTTCCCAACAGTGTTCAGAAGCCATTAAGAAGGCTAACAGAATGTTAGGTTATATAGCACGATCTGTGGAGTACAAGTCCAAGGAGGTTATGCTCTACCTTTATAATGTACTGGTGAGGCCTCATCTTGAGTACTGTGTGCAGTTTTGGTCTCCAGGCTACAAAAGGACATAGCAGCACTAGAAAAGGTCCAGAGAAGAGCGACTAGGCTGATTCCAGGGCTACAGGGGTTGAATTATGAGGAAAGATTAAAAGAGCTGAGCCTTTACAGTTTAAGCAAAAGAAGATTAAGAGATGACATGATTGAAGTGTTTGAAATTATGAAGGGAATTAGTACAGTGGATCGAGACTTGTATTTTAAAATGAGTTAATCAAGAACACAGGGACACAGTTGGAAACTTGTTAAGGGTAAATTTGCACAAACATTGGGAAGTTTTTCTTTACACAGAGAGAGACTTGGAATAAGCTACCAAGTAGTGTGGTAGACAGTAAGAAGTTAGGGACTTTCAAAACTCGACTTGAAGTTTTCTTGGAGGAAATAAGTGGATAGAACTGGCAAGCTTTGTTGGGCTGAATGGCCTGTTCTCGTCTAGAGTGTTCTAATGTTCTAATGTTCTAATGTTCTAATCTTAACTGCTCAACTCCCAGTAAATGCATCCAAATTCATTGGATGGCACTTCATCCTACAACATGATAATGATTTCAAACATACAACTAAGGCTACACAGAAACAAAGAAAAATTCTTGAATGACCAAGCCATTCACCTGATTTAAATTCATTTGAGCATGCCTTCCATATGCTGAAAAACTTAATGGAATCAGCTCTCAAAACAAGCAGGAACTGAAGATGGCTATGTGAGAGGCTTGGCAGAGCATCACCACACAAGATCCTCAGCACTTGGTGATGTCTATGAATCAAAGACTTCAAGCAGTCATTGCATGCAAGGATTACACAACAAAGTATTCAATATGGCTGCTTTAGTATACCTACCATTGCTATGTCCCCAACATTATGGCTCCTGAAATGGGGGGATCATGTATGAAAAGTGTTGTAAGTTCTACATGATGTGACCGAAATGTATGGAAATACCCTTAAATGAAAGTCTGCAATGTGCACTTTAATCACGTCTGAATTGTTTGATTTGTAATTTTAAATTGTGGAGCAGTGGGATAAATCAAGGAAAAATGTGTCTTTGTCACAAATATTATGGAGGGCACTGTAAGTGTATATTTGAGGTTTGCTGCTTGCAACTGTCCTTCTTTGCTTTGTTTAGCTTTATAAATGTAGGTCAAGTGGAATACTTTTTAAATTGGTAGCCTGAACAGTCCATCAGCACTTAGGGAATCATCTGTGTCTGGGTCCAAGCTTACCAAAGGCATGATAAAATGATTCTGAAGTTTCAATCACTCCTTTGCTTTAAGAGGAAAGGGAGGAGGAAATTATTAAATGCATAATGCAAGTATATTACAGAGGCACTCAGGGAGTAAAATGTACGGTCCTTTGGGGAACCATACTCATTAAAAACATACAGTATAATGTGGCTAGTAAGACACTATTGTCCCAATGGGAACTACAGACAAACCCCCAGTATACAATACAAATCCATGATGCAATAATTGTAATATAGTTTCTGAGGTAAAAGACACAACAGCATATAGGGTGAATGCTATAGCCAAAATTTGTGCTGTTTATATCACTAATGAAGTGGGGTAGACTCTTTTATCCATGTAACGTTATGTCACTGTCTGCAAATCAACCAAACAAAAACCAAGCAGCCAAGAACAGGTAGCAGGTGGAGGGCATGGTTAGCAGCAGCCAGCACGATAACAAGGAGATTACAGTCAAAAGAAACACCTGACAAACATTATGACACTTTTTGAATTGTTTCTAAACATTTACTCAATGCATTTGCATACAATTTGATTATGTTTTTATACTTTACAAGAACTTTAAATAGACCTTAAACTATTTATATGAAAATACAACAAAGCAGTTTAAAGAAATTAGTTGTGGATTGTTAATATTTGTTATTACACATGTTTTGAAGAATGTCTTTGTGTAAAATAAAGTACATATATTTTTTAATATGTCTATATTGTTCCTATGTGAATACATTTTTACACGATTAATTTTTTTTTGATATTTAATATTTTTTTAGTTTTGCTCAGGCGACATGGACCATGGTCAAAGTTGCTATCAATTTTCCAGAGTTTAGGTTTTTCATTGTACTGTTTTTAGCTTTAAAATAGAACACACTAAAAATGATTTTTCAGTTGTAGTGTTTTTTTGTTAGGAACCCTTCAATGGATGTACAGCACATGAAACACAGGACGGCTACTGCTTTTATGCATTTTTTACTTTTATCTTGTTGTTTTCCAGCATCCTAAAAATAAGTCAAGAAATAGTGATAGCTGTTGTTTTTAAAACCAGAAATTAATTAAAATCAATGGTAGGCTGAAAACACTGTAAAAAAGATTGCTTTGCCTTCTGTAGCCTTTGAAGTTTTCAGGTTTAGTTTGTGGCATTAATCCTTCCATGTCCACAGGCCATCCCTCCATAATTCCACAGTGCTGTATGGATCCTTTCCTTGCTGTATGTATGCATACACAACAGTTTTGGTCCTTTCTAGCCCTTCCATTTTGGTCTGTGCAAGGTAGATAGCTTTTTGCGGTTCTTCCTGTAAATAATGGGAATAAAGCATGTGTGTAGTCTGGGACTATTTTATTTTGGAAATACACTGCATATTTTTCAGATGACTAGGTAAAGGCCAGAAATGTGTCACGAGCCAGTGATCACTGCTCACTTACAAGTGGAAAAGCATAGTGGTGTGCACAAAATGATTGTTTTATTTGTAGAAACATTTTAATAGTACACATGCCACTGGATGCCAGATATTATTGCCAAGATCAGGTTTCCTCTTACCACCTGCTGAGGCTCCCACACTTTAGAAGCAGACGTGCAAGCAACCTGAGCGTTTTAAACCTCATTGGAATCCATCCATTATTAGGACACTGTTCCCTGCCTTTATGACCTTTATACTCATTGATCACTAAACCCTGAAATCTCATTAAAAAAGAAAATCAAGACAGTAAGAAAGCTTTCCAGTTACAGTAAGAGGAGTACAAATAAAATTACACAATGACAACCTAGGAACATTTTAAGTAGCCTCTCACAAAATGCAAAACAAGGCTTAATTAATTTAAATGGCAAGCATACCTTGTGCCTATTGCCAAACTCTGGTATGTGGAACATTTATGAATAAAATAACTAAATGGACTTAAAACAGTTAAATTACTTTCTCTCATGTAACACACATTATCTAAATATATAATTCACTAAGGCAAGACACCCATGGAAAGGCAAGACACCCATGGAAAACACGCTGAAAGGGGAGTGGATTCACTAAGCCGCCGACATGCCACGCCCACCAACTCCAAGACCATTGGATACGACGACAACTCGCAGAGCCACGCCCACCAATTCGGATGCGACACAGAAAGAATGGCGTCATTTATATTCGTCTGTCGTAGAGGCCTCATGTACCTCCGAGCCACCTTGACTGTTCATAGAGGCATGTTTCTCACGGAGGTGAGTCACCATATGCAGTGTGTAAAACGGTTTGCAAGGGGTATCCCATGGGATCCTTAAAACAATCCTTTACAACTGAGGTTAAAACACAATGAAGTAAGCAGTCTTTAAAAACCGAGTTTTCGGTTACGACGCATGACCTTGTGCACCATAGCAAACTGTTTTACACGCTACATACAGCAATTCGCATCCACGACAAACATGCGTCTTCTTCACTCATGGACAATTATATGTTGCTCTCTCCAGACTTCCATCTTTTCATTCACTTTCTGTTGTATCCGCAAACCCTCCGTTTTTAGATAAATGTGTCTTTCCAGAAGTGTTCAACCATCAATAAATAATTATGCGGTGTTTGTTATGCCGCGGGTTCACTATTGTGTTGTATTTTGCTCTCTCCAGAGTTCCATCTTTTCATTCACTTACTGTTGTATTCTCACACCAACCCGTTTTAGACAACCGTGCCTTTCCAGAAGTGTTTAGCATTCAATAAATAATTATGCATGAGATTGAGCGTGTGTCTACCCGGCGCAGAGAGGCGTGAGTAAGCCGTTGAACCCCATTTGGGCTGCAAACCGTGGAATTCCCACTAAGTGCGACTTATACACTCCCACTGGTTACGTCCCTACCCTTTGTACACACCCCTCTCCCACCTTGCTACTACCGTGGTCAGGTGTCTTGGTGGATTATATATAGAAAAGCAGCCAAAACCGCACAGAGCAATGAAACGTCTACGTGAGTCACAGGTGCATCTGGACTGTGTAAAGACAACAACGACTCAAGTGACGAGTTGGAGGTGGGCACATGAGCAGGCAGTGCATACTGAACGAGAAATCAGCAGACTAGCATGACGGAGGGAGCTGAATGGACGTCCTTCTCCTCTCCTCCCGTTCCACACTCCGCGACTAAGTGCCGTGCATCCCCATCCCTCCTTCTGGTAGGAGAAGGCGCGATGGTGGTCCGCCAGTTTTCAGTCACAGATGATTGTGTGTTGGTTCGTTCCGTGCTTTGTTACAATGTTGCTTTTCTTGCTGATTTATTACATTACTGATTTTTCAAATGTTAATTTTCTCCCAGTGCTTAAAAATCATTAAAAAAAGTCCTGATTATGCGGCGTACCATGGGTTGGCTAGTACTATAATATTTTACTATGTTAAAAGTTAATTATGTTTTTAATTGTTCAATATATATCAAATAATAGGCATTTCTGTTGTAAAATAAAGTCAAACAGTAAATTTGCAATTTGTACTTTGATTTCAAATTTGTTTATCGCAAGAGTCTTTTTAAAAGCATTTGGTTGACATATTGGGGAAACATATTGGGTTTCCTCTTCTCTGGCTTGCATCTTATGTTCTTGTGTTCAAATAAGGCATATTTGACGTGTTATACATGTTACACCTTTCTGTGCATTCATAACTTCATAAGTCAGTCAGTCAGTCATTTTCCAACCCGTAATATCCTAACACAGGGTCACGGGGGTCTGCTACAGCCAATCCCAGCAAGCACAGGGTGCAAGGCAGGAACAAACCCCGGGCAGGGTGCCAGCCCACCACAGGGCACACACACACTCACACATCAAGCACACACTAGGGACAAGTTAGAATCGCCAATGCACCTAACCTGCATGTCCTTGGACTGTGGGAGGAAACCGGAGCACCCGGAGGAAACCCATACAGCCATGGGGAGAACATGCAAACTCCATGCAGGGAGGACCCAGGAAGCGAACCCAGGCCTCCTTACTACGAAGCAGCATCACGACCACTGCACCACCGTGCTCCCCTATATATATATATCCATCCCCCATGGCTCCACCCGGCTCCTTACTCCTGACATCACACTTTCTATGCTTTCCCCTCCCCTCAGCCTGCAGCCTCTGCCTCGAATTAGTGCTAGTATATCGCTCCTGTAAGCGAACTATGATTTTTAGTGCAATGAGAGATACTGCAAAATCACTAGCTAAATGGCTGTATGAAATGCCCTGAGGCTGGCGCATAAGCGAGGAGGGCTCCGCTCCCTCGCCTTGGCCTGCTGCGTGTCTGTCAGATTTGCGCAAATAAATCAGTACCACAAGTGAACTATGATACATAGGACAATGAGAGAAGTTAAGTATTGAATAGCGGACAGACATACAGACAAACAGACAGACAGACATTGGATTTTATATATACTAGGGGCCTTCACTTCGCTTTCCAACCCCCGTTTTTGTTTTTCCGGAGACAAACTTATTAGATTTTTTTTTCTGTAAAAACAAAATTTTGAATCTTTCCAGTCCCGATGTGCTGAATCTTTTTTTTTTTTTTTTTTTAATTTTATTAATTTTATTGCAATCATTCCATACAAATCAATCAATTTTTACAAAAAGTAAAATTAAGAACAAGTCGACCCCGACCCCTGAGAGAGAGAGAGACCAAGGAAAACGGCGTAAAACTTAAGGCTTGTAAACATACCTAAATTAATAAGTTTGATAAGCCAATAGAGATGAATGGAGAAGACAAAGAAATACAGAAATAATTGCTTCCTCTGTGCTTTAAGAGCTTATTTTAAAATATTACTGATTAGATCCTGCCATGTTTTGAAAAAAATATGTACAGATCATCTAACTGAGTATTTAATTTTTTCCAATATTAAATAGTATAAAACATCGGTTTCCCACTGACTTTAAAGAGGAGAGTTTGGGTTCTTCCAGTTTAGCAGAATAAGTCTGCGTGCGAAAAGTGTAGTGAATGCAATCACAGTTTGTTTGTCCTTCTCCACTTTAAACCCATCTGGAAGAACACCAAACACAGCTCTTAATGGGTTAGGAGGGATTGAGACACCAAGGCTGCCTGAAAGGTAGTTAAAAATTTTGGTCCAGAATGATGTTAATTTGGTGCAGGCCCAGAACACGTGACCCAGTGAGGATGGGACTTGATTGCAGCGTTCACAGGTTGGATCTTGCCCTGGAAACATTTTGGAGAGTTTTAGACGAGACAGATGTGCTCGATATATAATTTTGAGTTGAATAATTGTATGCTTTGCACATATGGAGCTCGATTGAATTCTCCGCATTGCTATTTTCCACTCCTTTTCTGATATATTAATTGAGAGATCTTTTTCCCATTGTCCTCTTGGATCTTTGAAAGAGAGGGACTGTAAAATGATTTTATATATATGGTGTCTGAGTCCTTGAGATTGAGCAATATTTTTTCCAGCATGGATGAGGGTGCAAGATGAGGGAAATCAGGAAGGTTCTGTTTAACAAAGTTCCTAATTTGAAGATAGTGAAAGAAATGTGTAGCTGGAATGTTACATTTGGAATGTAATTGTTCATAGGATGCAAAGACGTTGTCTATATAAAGATTTCTAAGCAAGTTAATCCCAAATTTTTTCCAGATATTAAAAACTGCTTATGTTTGCGAATGTTGAAAGAGGTGGTTCTCTTGCAGAGGTGCCACAGATAAAAGCTTCTCCATCTTAAAATGCTTTCTACATTGGTTCCATATTATAAGTGAATGAAGCACAATTGGATTATTAGTATATTGCCGATAACTTGCATTTATTAGGGCACAGAGCAGGGAATATAAAGAAGCGAGGATGTATTTGTCTCTAGGAAGAAACTGATTTGTTTGGATATAAATTCTGTACAATTCTGCGAGGTGAGTGTGTGGGGCATAATAACTTTAGCTCCAAGATCAGAGGTGCATGGTCAGAAATAACAATAGCATCATATTTACAAGATTTAATCATAGCCAAGAAGTTATTATCTATAAAGAAATAATCAATCCTTGAGTAGCAATGATGTACTGGTGACATGCTGAATCTTTTTAATGAGGACAGTGAGACATGTGTTTAATGAGTTTGTACCATAATTCAGGATAACTTTCTCCGTTTAGAATTTCAGCACAGAGAAAAGGATCTACATCATCAGCAGTTAATTATTTTTTTGCAAAGTATCCAATAAATGCATGTGAGGTAAACCACGTTTTTGAAATTCTTTTGACTTAAACTTCAAAGCCTTACAATATTTATATACTTCTGACGTATCACTTATGTACATATATTCAATCTCTATTCACCTTTTCGTTATTTCTCCAAGTAATAATTTCTCTTTCTTTGCGATGATTACTTTCTTTTTTTTGACACTGTCGTTTTTTTCTGCTTTCATATTCTGTTTCCCGCTTAAGTTTTTTTTGAGTCTTTTGAATTCGTTTTCATTATCTCTAACCTGCTCTGCATGTGTTTGGCCCCCTTGTTTTTTAACCTTTTTATGATGTTTTACTTTGTTTTCTACTCTGTCTTTTATTTCTGATCCTGCTTTTTTGTTAATGACACCTGGTCCGTGGTGATTATTTTCCCTTTTTCGAGTAATAATTTCCGTTTGTTTGCACTCCTGCGATCTTTAGTTTCTTTTTTAATACTTTCTAATTTTCCTACTTTCATATTCTTTAACTTTCTCCACATGTGTATCACGGCAACTATTTTTTTTTTTGAGCCTTTCGAATTCCACTGCTTTTATAATTTCTAACCTGCTCTGCATGTGTATAGCGCAAACGTCCCGATTGGACATGCTTTTTTTTCAGTTGCACTTGTTCCGGGCTGATAATTACTTTCCTTATTATCTGAATTTGCACCTAGATTATTCTTTTTCTTTTTTGTCTCTCAAACGCTTTTGAGTCTCTTTTCTCTGCGCTGCTTTCTTCTTCACTTTGTTGTGTATGTTTCATTTATAACGTATTGTCCTTATACACTTTATATGCGTTGAGAGCCCTGGATCTGTGTGTGCTCAAAGCCAAAATACGACTGAGTGTGTTTGCTGGCTGCCCTTGCTCTTATTTATTTGTAAGTAGGGCGTGTTTTACAAGAATCTCATGTTCTAAGTCATCGGGTAAATCTCTTGGCACAAAGTCTCATGTTTAAGGTCCCCGCAAGACGCTCCGTGGCCAGTCTCTCTAGTATCGTGGGTCTTTTAAGTGTCTTCCATGATCTTAACATGAAGATCACGTATCATCGCCCTATTCTCCAGGATTTTATTTTATAACTAGCAGAATACCCGCGCTTCGCAGCGGAGAAGTAGTGTGTTAAAGAAGGTACGAAAAAGAAAAGGAAAAATTTTAAAAATAACGTAACATGATTGTTAATGTAATTGATTTGTCATTGATATGAGTGTTGTTCTCCTATCTATCTATCTATCTATTTATCTATCTATATATACTGTATATATATATATATATATGTTGTTCTCATATCTATCTATATATATATATATATATCTCTATCTATATATATATATATATATATATATATATATATATATAGATATATATATATATACCAGCTTGCAGAAAGAAGTAGTGTGTTAAAGAAGTTATGAAAAAGAAAAGGAAACATTTTAAAAATAATGTAACATGATTGTCAAAGTAATTGTTTTGTGTATTTGGTGGCAGCGTCACAAAGTTTTTTTCGTCTAGCTGCATCAGAAAATGTACCACGACGTCTGACACGCCTCCTTTTTACTGTTTTCTCACAGCTTGGATTGCTGCTGTCATATATATACACACACACACACACACACATACATACATACATACATACATACATACATATATATATATATACACATATATATACACATACATATCTTCATATCTACATATCTATATACATATCTACATATACACATATATATATATATATATACACTAGCAAAATACCCGCGCTTCGCAGCGGAGAAGTAGTGTGTTAAAGAAGCAATGAAAAAGAAAAGGAAACATTTTGAGAATAACGTAACCTGATTGTCAATGTAATTGTTTTGTCACTGTTGTGAGTGATGAGTGTTGTTGTCATATATATAAACATATATATATATATATACATATCTATACATATACACATATATACATACATATATATATCTACATATATACACACACATACATACATACACACACATATATACACACAAATACATATATATATATATACATACATACACACACACATATATAAACATATATATACATATACATACATATCTACATATATACACACACAGCTATTTCGTATCAGTGCAATACGATGTTTGTTAAAACGGTTGACTCCCGCTCTTACGTGCAATAACAAATCAAATCATTCAGTTGTCTTTGCTCATATGTCATTTTAGAGCTGGACGCCTGGCATCTTTTTTTGGCCACAAGTTTGTTTCTGTTTGGTGTGAAGTTCTGTGTTGTGGAGATTCTCAGGATGGACTGCAGGTGCTCATCAGTGAGGCGACTCCTGTGTGCTGTTTTGTTAGTCTTTATCACTGAGAAGAGCTTCTCACACAGATATGTGCTACCAAACATGCACAAGGTTCGAGCCGCATGTAGACGGACTTTTTTTGTTCTTCAAAGTCACCAAAGCGCCGTGCAAACTCAGTGCGCAATAACTCTAGCCGCAATAACTTGCAGCATCATAAGGTAGACTTGATTAACGCGTAAGTGTTCGGCAAGGCAGCTGAAGCGCTGCATTATGGGATCTGTAGTTTATTGTGTTACCAGCGCTTCATATACCCGGGCCATTAATAACAATAATACAGTATATAAAATGATCTCACGGGCGGATATAATTACACGCCGGGCGGATGTGGTCCGCCCTTGAGTTTGACACATATGGACTAAATAGAACTTGAAAAGATATATTTTTTCAAATGTGATCGCGCAATTCAGATAGAGTTGACGTGCACTACAGCCTGCATGCCTCAATGAGTCATCCTCCCCTCGCTCTTACTTTTTTACCATTCATCTAATGAATACACTGAGTATGGCTTTACCAAAACAATCATTGATGGCGAATAAAGTATCCATTATTCGAGTATGTAGATCGGTATATATATATATACATATATATATACCCGCGTATCGCAGCAGAGAAGTAGTGTGTTAAAAAAGGTAGAAAAAGAAAAGGGAACATTTTAAAAATAACGTAACATGACTGTCAATATACAGTATTTGTTTTGTGTTACTGAGTGTTGCTGTCATCAAGGATTTGATTATCATTATTTCTTTCAATCAGGTTCGTATTTGTAGGATGTGTTGTGTTCAAGTTACATTCCGTGTTTGTCAATCGTTGTAAAGATGACAGGTTTCATTCATCGATTCGTTTCTTACTGCATCAATAAACAGCTCGTCTTCTTCTTTATCTGAGACCTGACACACTGCATGCACGGATTTTTTTACACTGTCTTCCTTTAGCGGGACATTGACTTTTTCCACCGTGTGCTTTGTTTCCGCAGTAGCTGGATTTATGAATATGCTTATCAGACGCTTCATATTTTTTGCTGCCTTTTCAATTGTGTAATTCGGTTTTTGTTCAGCGCTCTTTGGAACTGCTGCTTTTTATCTGTGCACTGCGTCAGTTCACGTGAGCCACTCGGTGTACATGCATCGAAGGTTCCCAGCTGTGCTGGTGCCATCTCGTGCTATGTCCATGGCTGTATTTAATGTTACCTTAGTCCTGGCACTTAAAACTTTCTCTCGCAGTTTCGCTGAGTTTGTGTCAAACACCACCCTGACCATCTCATCTTCCTCTCCATAAGCACAGTCCTTCACCCGTGAATATTTACCCGTGGCAGTTTGCTATTGGATTGCCGCTGACGGATGGCCTTATATGGGCAGGCACTAAATTACAAGCGCCAGCGCAGCCTGTCTATGAACTTAATTTAAAGTGTAGGTTTACATCGTGCTTTGTTTCCAGTAGCAGAACTCATGAATATGGTTGTATATGTCACTCGCCGCTTCTTATTGTTTCGCTGCCTTCTCAATTATATAATGCATGTTTTCTTCAGCGCTTTTTTGAGGTCTTCCTGGTTTTCTATGTACTGCGTGATTACGTGGGAGGCGTGATGATGTCACACGAAACTCCGCCCTCATGGCGTTGAAGCTCATCTCCATTACAGTAAATGGAGAAAAACTGCTTCCAGTTATGACCATTACGCGTAGAATTTCGATATAAAACCTGCCCAACTTTTGTAAGGAAGCTGTAAGGAATGAACCTGCCAAATTTCAGCCTTCCACCCACACGGGAAGTTGGAGAATTAGTGATGAGTGAGTGAGTGAGTGAGGGCTTTGCCTTTTATTAGTATAGATATATATATATTATATATATATATCTATATATATATATATGTTGTTCTCATACCTATCTATATATATATATCTCTATCTATCTATATATATATATATACCCGCGCTTGGCAGCGGAGAAGTAGTGTGTTAAAGAAGGAAAGAGAAAGAAAAGGAAACATTTTGAAAATAACATAACATGATTGTCAATGTAATTGTTTTGTCACTGTTATGAGTGTCGCTGTGATATATATATATAGCAAAATACCCACGCTTCGCAGCGATGTCATGTGTTAAAGAAGTTATGAAAAAGAAAAGCTAACATTTTAAAAATAATGTAACATGATTGTCAAAGTAATTGTTTTATGTATTTGGCGGCAGCGTCACAAAGTTGTTTTCGGTAGCTGCATCAGAAAATGTACCACGACGTCTGACACAACTCCTTTTTACTGTTTTCTCACAGCTTGGATTGCTGCTGTCATATATACACACACACACACACACACACATACATACATACATACATACATACATACATACATACATACATAAATACATACATACATATATATATATACACATACATATCTTCATATCTACATATCTATATACATATCTACATATACACATATATATATACATACCTATCTACATCATATATACACACACATACATACATACACACACACAAATTATATATATTTGTGTATGTATGTATGTATGTATATGTGTGTGTGTGTGTGTGTATATATATGTATATATATATATATTAGTTTTGTGTCCTTTGCAGTGTTAAGAGAGAAAGGCTTTGGTTTGGGATAAAAGGAAAAAAGGTTTAAAGAAAGTAAAGTTGCCTTTTTCTTTTATATAGTATAGAGAGATGTGTTCGCTGACGTTATGATCGCCTTTTGAGGACAGTCGCGGTGGGTCTTGTGTAGACTGGTGAGATGTCACCGCCATTAATCGGCTGTGATGGCACTGTCAGTCCTCCACTCCTGTGCGTGTCTTCATAATCCGAGCTGAGGACCTCATAATCGTATACTGTACGTGCAAAAGAAAGTGGGAATCGCCTTAATATTATTTTGCCGTGGTGTAGAAAAGGGGTCCCATGTTTGCACTTGTCTGGGCTATAGTGCAGGGGGAGGATGAAAAAAAATTAAAAGTGCTCACTTTGACTTAAGGCAGAAGCACAGTCAGCGTCTCAAAGGCCGGCACAGCTATGCACGCAGCTGGCTGCTCGACTTTTGCTGGGCAGGAGACCCCAATTTTTGCAGACACGTTCATGATATCAAAAGTCTCAGCGCTCTTTGGAGGTCATTCATATATTATATATATAGCAAAATACCAGCGCCTACAGCGGAGAAGTAGTGTGTTAAAGAAGTAATGAAAAGAAAAGGAAACCTTTTAATAATAGCGTAACATGATTGACATTGTCATGAGTGTTGCTGTCATATATATGCCTGCCTAAATAAGTCACCTCGCTTTGCTCTTACTTTTTTACCGTTTATTTAATCATGGGTAGTGGCGAAAAAATTATAAAATGGAAGGAGGATGGCTTTACCAAAACAATTATTGATGGCGAATCGATTATTCATAAAGCTTTAATTGGTGATCTGTTTTTCTGTGTTAACCTCATATTTTTTCATACTTCTTCTCAAACTAAGGTGGTGCGAGGGTAAAATGAATTGGGATGCGCTGATCAATGTAATCGTTGTACCAGGAAATCATGCATTGACAAAAGCTCCCCTTTGCTTGTAATGCAAAGTGTGATTAAATGCATTATTTTTAAAGCGTTATGGAGCACATGCATCGAAGCTTCTCAGCTGTGCTTGTGCTAAGAAAAGGAAAGATTTTAAAAATAACGTAACACGATTGTCAATGTGACCTTTTGTAAGTAGTGCCTGGAGGATTCAGTGTGGAGAAACTCTAGAGACAGCGTGTGTATTAACTTGTGGATTTTTCTGTGAGTATTTGGTGGCAGTCTGACGAAGTTGCTTCGAAGGCGGCGTTAGCTGAGCTCAGCTCAGAGCGAAATGAGATGAATGGGAGGAGATGATGGCGTGACTCCCCACCCGCCTTAACTGTCAATCCCCACAAACACAGTCTCGGAATTTGCATAAGCACACCCCTTCACCTACAATTTTAACTTAGTTACAAAGTGATCAAAACTCGTTTATATCCTCGTCCTCTCATTAAACTTGTATCCCGCATTACCTGTGGGCATGTGAAGCGCCAGCGGTAGCCTGTCTATGAACTTAATTTAAAGTTTAGGTTTACGCCGTGCTTTCTTTCCGAAGTAGCAGCACTCATGAATATGGTTGTATATGTCACTTTCGCTTCGCTTCTTATTGTTTCGCTGCCTTCTCAATTATATAATGTATGTTTTCTTAAGCGCTTTTTGGAGGTCTTCCTGGTTTTCTACGCACTGCGTTGACAGTCAGTTCACGTGATTACGTGGGAGGCGTGATGATGTCACACGAAACTCCGCCCCGTCTTTCCAGCTCAACTCTATTACAGTTAATGGAGAAAAATACCTTCCAGTTATGACCATTAGGCGTAGAATTTCGAAATGAAACCTGCCCAACTTTTGTAAGTAAGCTGTAAGGAATGAGCCTGCCAAATTTCAGCCTTCTACCTACACGGGAAGTTGGAGAATTAGTGATGAGTGAGTGAGTGAGTGAGTGAGTGAGTGAATGAGTGAGTGAGTGAATGAGTGAGTGAGTGAGTGAGTGAGGGCTTTGCCTTTTATTAGTATAGATACCCGCACTTGGCAGCGGAGAAATACAAAGAAAAGGAAACATTTTAATAATAACGTAACATGATTGACAATGTAATTGTTTTGTCATTGTCATGAGTGCTGCTGGCATATATATATATATATATATGTTGTCACGCACGCGCGAGTAGGAGGCCGTGGACGGATTCGAGCGCACCTGGGAACGTGTTCGCCGTCAGGGAATGGCGGGGTACTAACTTTCTCCCTCTGCTTCCTCATAGGAAAAAAGACCTCCCTCCGCCATAGCTGACTGCTGACCGCAGTACGGCACTTCCGCCCTTCCTCCGCCATCTTGCCCTGACGTCATCCTTCCCGTCCTCCCTCACGGTCCTTCCCAGCATTCCTCCACTTCCGGCTCCTCCCTTATAAAATGGCCACGGACGCCATGGTTCGGCGTCACGCTTATGAACGTTTATGTTTATTATTCTGACCTGTTTTCTTATTTTTGTCTGCAGTGGAATCCAGACAATATACGGGGCCGGAGAACCCCAAACCTCTTTGCTGTCTCCTGCTCCATTTATTACAATGTATATACACACAGACACACACATATATAAACATATATATACACATCAAATATATATATACATACATATATACATATACACATATACAAATATAGACATATATATATACATATATACACATATATATACACAGTTATATATATATATACATATATATATATACACACACACACAACATATACATATACATATATATACACACACACACATATACATATACATATACATATACATATATATATATATATATATATATATATATATTGTCATGCATCTTGAGTAGGAGGCTGGCGGACCCGAAATTGCTTCGAAGGACGTTTGCCGGTAGGGAATGGAGGGGTACTAACCTTTCTGCTCTCTCTTCCAGGAAAAAGATGCTCCGCCATCGTAACCTGACCGCACCACGTCCACTTCCGCCCTTCCTCCGCCATCTTCCCCTGACGTCAGGAATCCCGTCATCCCTCACGCCTCCTTCCCAGCATTCCTCCACTTCCGGCTCCTCCTATATAAAAATGGCCGCCGGCGCATGTGAAGGCGTCGCGCGTATGAACAGTTGTTTATTGTTTGTAACCCTGACCTTTGATTTGATTTATTCACAGTATACGGGGCCGGAAACCCCAACCCTTTACGCTGTGTTCTGTCTTTATTTTACAATATATATATATATATAGCAAAATACCCGCGCTTCGCAGCGGAGAAGTAGCATGTTAAAGAAGCAATGAAAAAGAAAAGGAAACATTTTGAAAATAACTTAACATGATTGTCAATGTAATTGTTTTGTCACTGTTCTGAGGGATGAGTGTTGCTGTCATATATATATATATATATATATATATTGTGAAACCTGGCCCCGGCACAGACAGACGGACATCATTTTTGCACCCACACACCGTTTATTTACACTATTTACAATCATATAAAATGTCACGTGCTCTCCACGAACCCCAGTGCCTCTTGCACTGATTTCCCAAAGTCCAGGGCCCACAGTCTCTGTGCCTTTGTCCTGGCAGCCTCCTGTCCGCTCTCCAGCTCAGTCCTTCTGCCTCCCGACTTCCACCAATCACTGGAGGGAGGCCCCTAAATAAGGCTCCCGGATGAGCCCCAGGTGCTTCCGCCATCTGCTCCTTGCCCGCCCCAGCGTGGCGGAAGTGTCGGCTGCCTTCCTGGCAGCTCTCCGGCGCCACACAAAGTCTTCCCCGGCACTTCCTGGTGTGGCGGAAGTGCCGGGCTCCGGGATAGTAGGCACCGGCGCGCCTGGCGGTGGCCACGGGTCCCTACAGGGCTGGGCTTCAAAGCCCTGTACCCGAGCCCCTGCCTAACCAGGACGGACGCCCCACTCTGTCTGGAGGAGGCACTGCGCCCTCCTCCGGTCCTCAAGCGTCCGGCGGGCTCCTGCCCGACCGGCAACCGCGCGGGATAAACCGGCATCGGGCGCCGCCTGGCGGTGACCATGGCCCCTACAGGGAAGGGCTTCCATGCCCTCAACCCGTGGCCCCAACAGAACCAGGACGGGCGCCTCGCGGTCTGGAGGAGGCACAAGCCCTCCTCCGTCCTCCTGCGTCCCGGCCGAACTCCCCGGCCAGCCAGCCTAATATATATATACATACATATATACCTGTATATATATACATACATATATACACATACATCCACATATATATATATATCTACATATACATACATACATATACATACACACACATATATATAAACATGTATATACATACATATCTACATATATACATATACACACACACACACACACATATATATATATATATATATATATATATATATATATTGTGGTGTTTATTCTTCCCAAAGAAGACAGCACAAACAAAAACAAAGTTTTGGGGACCGTCCCCATATATTGTCATCCAGACAATAAAGAATGTAAATGATTCAGAGTTTCCAAAAGTAAAACAGTGAACAACTTTCTTTGACAAAATGGCGGCTTTATACAGAACAGGATTATGGTACAGGAAATGGTTGGCAGGAAGTGACGTTGGAAACAGGAACCGGAAACAACGTCATCATGATTGGGCGGAAGTGAGGTGGATTGATGGAGCCGAAGTGACATCATCATGGTTGGCGGAAGTGACGTCGTCCGGCCATTTTGGAACCTGGAAGTGGAGGAACTATTTTTCTTCAGGTGTTCTGTTGACCAAAAGAGATTTGGGTAAGTACCACGTGATAACCCTCTATCTGCGATGTTTCACTCACCTTTAGGCTCTTTGACTGCCTCCTAATCGCACATGTGTGACATGACCCCCCCCTCAGCCCAGACCCATCGGGTTGGGCGACCTACACAGAGAGGTCGTGGACACGAGAGAGCATCTGCGTTGGCTTGCAAGGAACCTCTACGATAAATGACACTGAAACGATAAGGTTGAAGATCAAAACCACCTAGTGATGCGAGGGTTAGACTCCGATGAAGGGACATCCACTGTAAAGCAGCATGATCCGTCACCAGAGTAAACTCACGCCCCAATAGGTAGTACCTCAAAGGCGTGACAGCCCACTTAATCGCCAAGGCTTCTCGCTCCACGCAGCATACTTGGTCTCCGGTCCAGCAGTTTCCGGCTCAGGTACATAACAGGGTGTTCAGCACCATCAACGCATTGGCTCAGCACAGCACCCAAACCTGTGACCGATGCGTCGGTCTGGAGGGTGAAAGGAACAGAAAAATCAGGAGAACTTAAGACAGGTGCTGAAGTAAGGGCCAATTTTAAGTCACTGAATGCTTTATCAACCGAAATGTCCCATACCACTTTTAAAGGTGCGCGTTTCCTTGTTAAATCAGATAAGGCGCAGCTATTTCTGAGAAATGCGGTACAAAGCGCGATAGTAACCTGCCAATCCCAAAATGCTTGAACTTGCCTCTTATTCATCGGACGGGCCAATTCAAAATGGCATCAATTTTAGAACATTGTGGTTTAACAACACCCCCTCCTACTAGGTAGCCTAAATATTTGGCTTCTCTTAACCCACAAAAACATTTCTTCGGATTAATTCAAGACCAGCAGGCGCTAGCGTGGAGAGTATTGTTTGAACCTGCCATACATGATCCTTCCACGTGCTGGAATAAATGACAACATCATCTAGGTAGGCAGCACTATATGAATTGTGGGGCCGTAGCAGTGTGTCTACCAGGCGTTGGAAGGTAGCTGGTGCCCGTGCAAGCCAAAAGGAAGGACCCTGTATTGCCAATGTCCACTGGGAGTACTAAAAGCGTTTTTTTCTTTGGCGGAGTCCGTTAAGGGAATTTGCCAATACCCTTTGGTCATGTCAAGAGTAGTTAGGAATTGAGCGTTCCCCAGCCAATCAAGTAAATCATCTATCCGCGGCATGGGATACGCATCAAATTTAGAGACCTGATTAAGTTGACGAAAGTCATTACAGAACCTCCACGACCCATCAGGTTTAGAAACTAAGACAATTGGACTAGACCAAGGGCTATAGCTCTTCAATAACCCCAATTCCAGCATTCGTCTAATTTCCAACTCTACTTCCGCTTTCTTTGCCTCCGGGAGCCTATAAGGTCTCTCTCTGACAATCACTCCAGGGTCAGTAATAATGTCGTGAACAATCAGCGCAGTGCGTCCAGGTAACTCGTCCACAACTTTAGGGACAGACAAGATAGCCGTCTCGAGATCTTGTCGTTGTTTAAATGTCAAATCGGGGCCAAAATTAAGGTGGGCACATGACATAAAAGAGAACGAGGCTGATTGGACGAGGGATCAGGTCCCTGTCCTTCCATGGTTTCAGCAAATTAATATGATACACTCGTTCAGTCGTCGCGATTAGGTTGTTTAACCAAATAATCAACGAGACCTTTTCTTTCTTTAATTTCATAAGGGCCTTGCCAATGTGCTAACAACTTTGAATGAGAAGTTGGGACAAGCACCATTACACGATCACCCGGGACAAATTCTCGAATGGTGGTGTTTCGGTTATAATAACGGGACTGCGCTGCTTGTGCCTTTTCCAAATTTTCTTTTAGAATAGGTCTGATTTTCTCTAATCTATCGCGTAATTGTGCGATATATTCAAGAATATTTGAAGTAGGGAGGACCTCCTCTTCCCATCCTTCTTTTAACATATCCAAAAGCCCCCTGGGTTGTCTTCCATATAATAATTCAAAGGAGAGAAACCAGTGAGGTCTGAGGACTTCCGATAAGCAAACAAAGCGAGAGGAAGCAACTGATCCCAGTTTCTTCCATCCTCGTTAACTACCTTGCGTAACATCTGTTTTAAAGTTTGATTAAACGCTCCACCAACCCGTCAGTTTGGGGATGATAGACAGACGTTTTCAGATGTTTTATTCGGAGTAATTTGGCTACTTCCCTGAACGTCTCCAAGTGAAAGGAGTCCCTTGGTCCGTTAAAACCTCTTTGGGGATCCCAACACGGGCGAATATCCCTACTAATTCCCGTGCGATGTTTTTCGTATTAGCTGAGCGCAACGGAACAGCTTCCGGAAAATGAGTGGCATAATCTACCAGCACCAAAATATATTTAAAACCTTTTAACGAGGGTTCCAATGGTCCTACGAGATCGACACCGAATCGTTCAAAAGGGATATCAATAAGGGGAAGGGGAACGAGAGGAGCTCGCGTCCTTCTTGGAATCTGGCGAAGTTGACACTCCGGACATGAAGTGCAAAATTGCCGGACCTCCTCGTTAATTCCCGGCCAATAGAATTGGAGTTTTATTCTCTCTAATGTTTTTTCGGAGCCTAAGTGGGCTCCTAGAAGGTGAGCGTGTGCTAATTCACACACCTTTCGCCGAAAGTGCGTGGAATCAACAACAGTGCTCGCACTTCTCCCTCATGTTCTGCCACTCTATATAATAATTTGTTTTTAAGTACAAAGAACGGCATCGGTGGCATGGGATCCAGGGTTGTATAACCCTCGGTAGATACTATTGCATTCCTAATATTTTTTAAGGAATCATCGTTCCATTGTTCTCTTTTAAAAGACGATGGTGTTAATAGAAATTGGGCAGTTAAGTCTTGTATTGGGTCTTGTGCGACCTCAAGGGGTGTGGTTTCAGTCACCACGTCCTCGTGGAGCCACCCCATGATACAAGGCAGGGACCCAGAAAAAATTATTTTGTGGTTGGCCCAGCACAGAAGGAGCGCCCACACATTTGCCGCGGGGGCGGTGCACACGCAAGCCCTGACGAGAGATCCTACAGACCGCTACCAGACCGCTGAGGACTTGTTCTCACCTGGTGCGGAAGAAAGACAATGGACAAGGCAAGAAAGCAGCGGGCTCTGACGAATGTGCCAGGGCTGGAGGCACCCGGGATGGCGTGCCGCCCAGTGAGGCCATGCCGAGGACATTTCCTCAGACAGACGGGATCCGGGAGGTAAGCTCCCTGCTTGCCGGCAACCAGCCCTGGGTGGCCACATGTGTTTTGTGTTTGCAGAGCAGGGGCTGCCTGGATCCGTGTCAGTGGCGGGCGCATGTCGGTTTGCGGGGCTCCAGCGGCACTGCAGCGGCTGTGAGAGCTGCAGAGAGGGAGCCGCTGCAGCTTGAGAAAGCCCAAACACACCACGGCACCAGGAAGATGACAAGCAACATGGTCGTGGACCGGAAGTCCCCCCCCGAGACAGGCACGGGATTGGAAAGTGTGTCTTGCGTGCCCGCCAATGACTGCAGAGAGGCGGGACCAAGGAATGTCTATCTCGGGCCATGGAAGGACCTGATTGGGTCAGAGGAAGAGGCCCATGGGAAGTCGCTGGCGTGTGTTGCTGATGGACAGGTAAGCTCACCGTCACCTAACTTCCTGTCCTTTCCGGCTGCTTTGTGTGAGCTGGAGGCCTGCCTTCAGCCCGCAGAGCAGAAGCTTTCGCAGGTGCTGAGTGCCCTCCATGTGGAGTTGCAGAAGCTGGAGGGGAAGGCAGTCACGTACACCCAGGCGTTTGAGTTGGATGTCGCTCCCGCTGAGCGATCAAGTAGCGGGAGTGACCAAGGGAAAGCGTCTGGCCGCAGAGAGGGCGCGGAAAGGCAACCGAAGTCGGGAGACTTGGTGCTGGAATCCCCAATGTGGGCGAACTGGCCGTTGTGGGAATCCAAGTCTCCGAGGCTGGGTTGAGTGCCAGACCGAAGCCAGGGATCGGGAGGTCTCCAGTCTCGTGTGAGAGTGAAGGGAAGAGGGCAGCTGCAGCATGAGAGTGGCTCCCCTGTTGCGAAGCCTGGACAGGGAGAAGCAGGGGAGTTGCAAGTTAAATGATGCACCGGGCTTTTTGTTTGTTTGTTTTAAAGACTGTTCCCAAAGAAACATTTACCTCGTTTTAAAGGACTGTGTTTTTTTCTACTTGATTTTAACCTCCACGTTTTATGGATTATTTATTTATTGAAAGAAAGAACTGCACTTTATGAACACTGTTTATTTTGTTGACTGTTTTAAATAAAAGCACTGTTGCACTTTTTCAACCATCCCCCTGCTCAGATGTTTATTGCCTCCACTGACTAGCTCATCGGTAACATTACCGACGGTGTTGGGTTGAAGGACTCCCGAACAGCAATGGGAGTGTGGAGCCAGAACCCACATCGTCACATGGACAAGCAGTAGGACCTGCTTCGTTGGGGACCTGCCCTCATGGGACAGGCCGTTTGGCCAGAGGACTCTTCACTGGCGATTGGGTGCTGCCACAGCTGGCGGAGGCTATGGAGGTGCGAGTGGCTCTGACCAAAGGGGCACAAAAACCTCAGAGGAGGTGCCAAAGATGTAGGCCCCGGGTGCCAGTAGGAGGGGGAGTGCTGCCTGTGAGAGGTACCGGAGGATGGCAGATGGTGGCGTCCAGGTGGTGTCTCCACTCCTATTTCTGTTTGTTTGACAAGACCGGACCCTGGCGCTTCAGGAGTAGGACCCACTTCGGGAGTAAGCTGCCCTCCCGGGACATGCCGCTCCACTCAACGGGTCTTCGCTGGCGGTGGGGCACTGTCAGAGATGGCTGGGGTGGCGACCTTGCCGGGACGCCCAGGAAGACCGGAAGAGGGCTTACGTCCATCTCAGACCACGTGGGGGCACCCCTGTGCCTTGGGAGCCCTGGACGGATGTGGCAGAAGTGCCGGGGGGAAGAGAAGCAGGGACACCGGAGGGCTTCCGGGTACGCAGCCTGCACTTCCACCACGACTGGGTAGTGTCAGTGGAAAATTGCAGGGAAGCACCAGGAGCACATCCAGGTGGCCTGAAGAAGGAAGGCATTGTTGTGGCCAGGACTTTTGGGGATTGTTATGCACCTTGTAAATAATGGACTGTGTAAATAAATGTGTGTTGCGTGACATTAACGTGTCCACCTTTCTGCGTCCGGGCTGGCTATTATATATATTTACATAAACAAGCAATGGGTGAATCCAGAACTTTGACAATATTTTTCAAAGGCTCATTTTGCTTTCATAAAATGATGTGATCAAATGTGTCCAATATTCGTACTTTTTCAAAAATTACAATAATGTTCATCACAAATGTATAAAATCGTCAACCAGTCAATGTGGATGTAGGCCATTTTAGTTATGATGCAAAGTGAAAAAAAAATTATAAGTGAGTAGCCATAGAACCCTGATTATTTAAAATGACTCAGTACTGATATGCTTCTGTTTGTTCAAACAGCCTTTGTATTGTGTTTCAATTCACAAACAAGTGGACATTATAAAATTTTATACTTAGTGAATAATGAGTCAGTTCAGATCTCAGGCTGGTCACAGTCTGTGTGCAGTTTGCATATTCTCAAGATATCTCCATGGGTTTTTACTCGTGCACAAAGATGTGTGTTGTAGGCTATTTGGGATCTCTGGTACCTCCAGACCCTAATATTGGATAAAATGAGTTCAGCAGATTAAAGAAATTCTGATTGATTGATTGATTGTTTGGCCAAACTATATACTTAGAGTATACTGTATATAAAACACAAACTAGTATTAATTCATTTATAAATACCTGATTTTTCATAGCTTCTAATTATGTGTTAGTGTTAAATTACCTGCACAGCTAAACAATTTTAATGACTGAATGAATGACTTAATTAAATATAGTGTTAAGGTGTTTAATGTATTTCAGCAGAAAGTGTAAAACGGGTCAGAGTTTCCTTCTGGATAGCTCTACACAGAAATAGAGTGATGCAAGTTGCTACCCCAACGGCGGAACACAACAGTGACAAATTCTGGCAGTTTAATACAGCCAGTTATTTGCTAAAGCACACTAATATTTGCTTTAGAGCTTCTTACTGGTGCCCCATTGAGGACTGCTTCCTGCCCTGCACCAAATGCTGCTGGGATAGACTGTAGCCCTCCCACTATCACAATTTGGTTTAAATGAGTTTTGCAAATGACTGGACAATTAATTTAAAAAAAAAAACAAAAAACTATGTAATATAATACTTTTTATTATTTTCTCTTGCAATACTTGCTCTTCACATAATGGCTAAATTCCTGGTGTCTTTCAGTAATGTTTATGATATAGAATATTTGGATAATATTTTGAGTGAACATGTTTGCTGTAAAAGGTAATACAATCTCCTTAGTTGTGTTTATTTAATTGTTCTCCATGTAAAACCATTTAAAGCCACTGGGGGATGCTCAATGAATGAAGAATGCAGTATACAGTATGTTCATGTGGTTAACCCACTTAAATGATTTCTGAATAAAACACTCAATTTAGCTTTAGCAGCCCTGCTACAGCAGATAAATCTGGATTTAAAACTTATTGCTGACCCTAGCGTAATTGTTAATATTGTTTTATACAGCCTTCTAGTCACTGAAAATCTGTATAAACCAGTTAAATTGATTCTCATGCAAAGAAGTCCAATTTTTTGAAAACGTTTCTGTGGGTGTTGAACTGAAATTGTAATGGAATACTCTGAATGAAAACTGATACTCTGAACATATTTATCATTTTTCTTTTAGTTATAGAGGTACTCAGCAGCACAGGTATATATTATATTCATATTTTTCAAATGTGAATTTACAAGAAAGGCTTTACTTCTGCCCTCATGACCCTACCTGGATTAAACAGTTATTGATAATGAATGAATGAATGAACAGTAGGAAATGGAAAGAAAATGTAAAAAATTATGTAAATATAAAAAATCCATCCATCCATCCATTATCCAACCAACTACATCCTAACTACAGGGTCACGGGGGTCTGCTGGTGCCAATCCCAGCCAACACAGGGCGCAAATCAGGAAACAAACCCCGGGCAGGGCGCCGGCCCACCATAGAATATAAAAAATGTTATTATAATATCAGATCAAACAATCTAAGTTAATCATAAATATACTACACTGTATCCATGTTACATTACAACCATTTTATTTCTTTAGCATCAATACAATACTGCATGTCATAAAACAGTATTTTCCTTAATTTAGACAAAACTTTTTGAAAATTAAAACTTATTACATATACATAAAGGGAGCATAATTTATGGAACAGTTTATCTTTATGAAGGTTGTTAAAACTAAATAATGCATCTTTAGAAAGTAATGTTTCTGCATTCTAATGATCAAAACAGCTCAAAACTTGGAAATTGTCCATGTTGGGAAAACATAAAAAAAAATTAACCTACGGCATACCAACTAAATAAAATCTGTAAAAAATAATATGTTCTGATTATATTTTCAGACTTTAGCAACTGAATTGTAATTAACAATTAACTATACCAATAAATAACTGAAGGCTTTATTTTGATTTCTGTTACTTAAATCATAATAAAGGTGTTCATAAAATACAAGGTTTAGACTTTAACAGATATTTACTGTGTATATACATTCAGAGTTGATTAATTGACTTGTTGCTTTTTTAATTAATTCACTTTTAATTAAAAACATTCCTTACTTGTTGTGTTCACTTTAAAAACACAGTAGGCCAATGATGTTGGGTAACAATGTTCTAAGTAAATTTATTATATTCTTTATTCTGTATGCACAAATGTGTGCAAACGCATTTTTTTAAGCAGCAAGGCAAGATTTTTTCCAACATGCATGAATGCTAAATCTCTATGCAGCGTCAAGTTTTGAGTATTGTCAGGGCCGGATTTAGACTTGATAAGGCCCTAAGCTATTTGAGACATGGGGCCCTTTATAAGTCCAGATATTCTATGTAAGTGCCAAATATGATTTGTTTTAGGGGCCCCCAAGAAGGCGGGGGCCCTAAGCTATAGCTTGTGTAGCTTCTACATAAATCCTGCACTGAGTATTGTTTTCTCTGTCAAATACTTGTTTAATAGTAAAACATGTCTAAATTAAAAGGGTATCCAATTTCATGGGTATACTCAGGCCTTTGAGCTGGATAATAAACTTCAACCAAGTGAAGGTTTTTATTTTTACAGCTAGATAAAATTTACTTTTAATACATATACATGTATATTACATATTATACCAACATCAACTGAAAATGTAGTTTTCATACAGTTTAACACGTTTGTTATGCAAAGGCTGCACACAGGCAAGTTGAAATATGCAACAGAAACTCTGAACATGCTCCTATTAAGAGAAAGGCAACCCTTTTGAATGCAGTTTTAGAAAGATAAAACGAGCCCAAACTGCAACTACCTCACACAAACCTGCCTGTATAACATGGAGCTTACATTTTAAAATAAAAGCATAGAGAGATATGTAAAGGACTGAGGGAAATGAGCGAACTTATCACTCCATAAGTAAAAATTAGACATTTAGCCAATAATAGTGAATAAATATGAGGAGTTAAGAACACGATTTTCATTTTTTAAGTATGGATTTTACATGTTGTTTGTATTTTTTTTTTTGGTTCTGTGTGTTCACAAGTTCTCTCAAAAAATAACTGACAGCTCTAAAGTGAGACTTTGCAATGGACTTGCACCCTGTGTAGGATTGGTTCCTTTTTTGTGATCATTGCTGACACTGCTAACAACTGAATTTGGATTATATAAGTTAAGGTAAATGAGTTGATAATTTTAAAGGCCTATTACTGTCTAATATCAGAATGGCAATACCAATATCCATGGGCAACGTAGACATAGTTAATTGTTGTCATTTGGTAGTAGCAATGACATCTGCCATATCATTGGCTTTCAGGAAATTACACGTGAAATGAGACTTATTCAGATATATTTCTTCCTTTCACTGTCATCTTACTGTGACATTCCATGTCAATTTTGATCTGCCCTTTTGGTCTAATGAAAAGGATCAAAAAACTATTTGTTGTTGAAGAGGGGGATAGTCATCTTGGATCAACAATATCCTGATTCACCTTGCTTGTGTGAGTCATCAGGTATATGAAGATCAAGGAGTGCAAAGTAAACTGCTTGGAACATTTTCTTGCCATTTACCTGTGATATGTGTAAAATAAGGGCAGAGCAGTGGCTCTGAGGCTAGCAATATGCACCGGCAATGAGAAGGTTGCCGGTCTGAATCCCGAAAAACACCACTACTCTGCTGGGCCCTTGAGCAAGGCCTTTAACCTGCAATTGCTTTGTCCTGGGTATGACGTTAATCTGCATCCAGTCCTACAAGAAGGTCCTCCAACTTACTAGGAAAACATGGGGGTTGGTGGCAGGATTTACACTCCACTCATCATACAAAAACCTGCCCTGCACTGCTCTTGGGTCCCAATCCAGGTGGTTTGTCATGTGTTGGGTGTGGCAATGTGCTGTATTCAATGCTTGCTCACAACCTTATATTAAATGTGAGGCTTCTACTTATTTTTAATTTCATAAAATGGAGCTGTAACTATTCATACTAAATATGTTAATTAATATTTTTTCTGCTGTTTCTATTCATAGAGACTCTATTGTTAGTTCTGCTGTGTCTCATATCCAGTGTTCTAGGTTCAAACCCTTGCTTAGTCAATTTCTTCAAGGAGTTCACACAGGTTTCTACTGGTACACTGGTTTCCTTTCCACCTCTTAAAGACGTGTGTTGGGTTAACGTAGCCACTATAAATTGGCTCAACTTGAGGTTGAATGTCTGTGTGTGCATGAGTGGGCTCTGCAATATGAATATTATCCTGTCTAGTGTTGGTTCCTGCCTTGCTCAAAATTCCATTGGCACAGAACCAAATGACCCTAAATTAGATAGTGTAGATTTGAAAATATAATGTTATCTGTTATCTTGCTGCATAGGAGCAACTCAGTGTTACGGAGGTTAAAACTGGAAGCAGATAATAACTTGGCCAATGTCCCTGTGAAGTTTGCTCATTCTTCCCAAGTCAGCATGTGTTTTTCTCTGGGTTGTCCGTTTTTGGTCTCATGTCCCAAGATTAATTGAGTACTCTAAATTGCCCCCATTGGATTGTGCACTAGTTTGCACTGTGATGGATTGGCACCTTGGTCTGGTTCCTTCCAGTGCTGCAAGGATGGGATCGGACCCCTGGAATACAGAACTGGTTTAAGTTGGTTTGGTAATGGAAAGTGTAAGATAATCAAAGGATAATGATAAAGAGTGTTGGTAACCCTGCATAACTGAATGGAAAGAAAATGAAAAAAAAATAAATACACAATAATTGTGAAGAGGTCTTTTCAGGCTCGAGTTCAAGACAGAAACGTCAAATCACTTTTGGTTTTCAGTCCTCCCAGCAGGAAGAGGCAAGTCCAAGTGAACAGATAACAGAAATGATGTCAATGGTGTTATAGACGTCAAATATTAGGACACAGTCGCCAACACCTGGTGGGGCAGTAGAATTACAATCACTAGACTGCTTCACCTGTCCCCTATGCACACGTGTGTGAGAAGAGAAAAAAACTATATTTCATTTCATGTACAATTAGATGTAAGCAATGAACCTTGAGATCATAGAATATGGTTGTTTAGAAAATTGCAAAGCATAGAGTAACATATTTATATACTGTATTAGCTCTTATAGAATCTGTATATGAAAGGTACTGTATCTTGCTGCATATTAAAACAAAATGAGAGAACTACAACATAAAAATCAGGTTTGAGGAGGTAACACTTTTAAGAATTACATGTATCTGTCCAAACCGACTTGCAAATCAGAATCCAGTTGTTTACTTACTCATACAATGGCAGGAAAGATTAATAGTAGAAGTCATACTGTTATGTGTCCAGAGTACAAGTGAAATTCTTACTTGAATGTCTGACCAACATGCAACACGTCACAATTCTCTGGCACCATGATAAACAAGAATACATTAAGGCTAGATGACTTTCTAAAGACCACATAGTGTATCAGCAGAGTCCGGCAGTATATTAACTTGAATTCATTACAAGAATCAGGAAAAAAAACTGTGTAGAAACTGCTTTTAATTTTAGATTCAATTTTCTCTTAAAATAAAAATTCTCAATGCAATTCAATTAACCGTATTTGTTATATTAGCTGAAACCATTTCTACTCAGACCCACCTTTTTATTTTTATATGTGAGCCAAAAGATTATTTTGACTTCAAACACTTGCAAAGAGAAACCTGGGCAATAACCTATAAACTGTCTGCAGTTGCTAAGGGTAACCAAAGCATATGACTGTATGATACAGGAGGAGTAACACTTTCTGCATGGTAACTTGTATAAAGGGAGGCAAGTAAAGGAGAGAGAGTGAGAATGAGTGAGAGAGAGAGAGAGAGGAAAGAAAAAGTGCCATGCAAAAAAAGCTGGTGAGAAATGACGCCATCTTAAGTTTATAGACAAGATAACAAGAGAAGCATTAGCCATGCCTCAGTTAAAACAAGCACCAGTGAAATGCTAAGTAAGATGAAGGAGAAAAAAAAAGAATTCTACTATATTTTCATTCAAGTTGGAAATGCTGACGACATTTTAAAATATTTTAATTCACAAGAAGTTACTGGTGTGTTTACCAACCACCTAACTTGGAGTACTACTATTTAGATTTATGAAAACGGCATTTTCCTCTGACTGCAAAATCCAAGATGTCAGATATTGTCTTACCATAGCAACTGAAGCAGAGCCTAGAGCTTATTAATAAGTTGATATATGAGAGACAAAATTCTCTGCTGCCATTTAATATTATATTTTAAATTCTAATATAAATGACCAGCAAAATCAAAAGATTCACATCAACAAAGGTAATGATTATTCTTCAAATCCTACATTCAGTTAGGGGAATGTGTAGGTGTATTTACTGAAAAAAAAATCTCTTGCATGTAACTGAGTGGGAGGAAACTGCTTATGAGCTGAAGAAATACTGTCTGCCTGAAGTCTAAAATCTTGAGGGAATGAATAGTAGCGTCATTTGATTTGGGATCCTTCACAAATCCTACTTTTAAGAAAAAGATCAACAAAAGCTATTGTTGGTCTTTTTGAATCATGTAATTATTATAGGGTGCAAACAAAAAAATATATCAAAGACTATAAATTTGAATAACCAATCTAATGGAAATTTTCACTTTTTTCAGGAACAGTTTAGTGCTGTCTCCCTTACTGCTCCAGGGCAAAGGATTTCAAATCCAAACCAGTTACTGTATGTGTTGAGTTTCTTTGCTCTTCCTGTGTCCACGTGAAATGATTTTTGGGTGATCCATTTTAGATAGATAGATAGATAGATAGATAGATAGATAGATAGATAGATAGATAGATAGATAGATAGATAGATAGATAGATAGATAGATAGATACTTTATTAATCCCAAGGGGAAATTCACATAATCCAGCAGCAGTATACTGATACAAAGAAACAATATTAAATTAAAGAGCTTGGAGAAGGTGGAGGACTGCAGTGGATGCCTTGGCTGCAGCAGAGCTGGATGACACAGTGGTAGAGGAAAGCTGTTGTGAATCTCTCCATGATTCATCTGCTCAAGGAGTCACTGAAAACTTCATGGAACCTCTAGAGGGTGCTACTTTGTCTTATAAAGCAGCCGATTTCTGGTCTTGGCCATTCAGACTCGTCCTTCCCTCTGCTCCCACCTTGAGTGTGACTATTAAAGCCAGTGGATTACAGAGATTGGGTTCAGTTTTTACTGTTTTGCAGTTAAAGTTCAGGATCAGCAACTACAAAGTGGAAACAAATCAATTTGATGAAGGAGTTGCATCAATCCGAGCCACAGGTGGGAAATTCAATAGGGGGTTGGAAAAGGTTTGCATTTGTTCTTATAGTGTGATGGAATTTGACTGAGAATATCTTTAAATAATTTCATACCGACAATTTTTCTTCCCACATCAAGACAAAGTGATTGATAGCTTGACTATTGACTCTGAATTGGCTTCATATGAATAAGAGTGTGGGTCAGACCTCTAATGAACTGGGGCTTCCTTCAGTCTTGTGCCCAATGGATGAGGATCCACCACCTCATTACATTAAAGCGGATGTAAAAATGGACGGGAGTGTACAAAATTCTTCACTATCTTGCAGTTCATGTCAAGGGCAAAATCATTCCTTTTGAAAGAAATTAACATCCACTTTTTGCTATATAGGGTGAATAATTAGTAAAACTAATTGTTATAATTTCTGTATTTCCAAAATAAGAAAACAGCTGGACTACTTTGGCTAAACACTGATGACTAAATGACCATTTCCCTTATTTCTCAGTTTATCAAAGACATGTACAGTAGTTAATCAGTAGATCTATCCAATCTTAGTTTTTTTTTCCAGATCCTCTTTAGATCAGTAAATAAGAGCCAGAATGTGAGATTTTCAAATATTATTTTCAGATGTAATTCCAAGCCACATTTTCGAGTATTGCAGAAGCTTTTATTTTTGCTGTATTTCCATTGATCTAAAGGGGTGCCAGTGCCAGTAATGTAAATTAGGAACTACCAATAGACATCACTTGACAAGATATTTTGTCTAGAAAACAAAATCTTAACCGTACAAAATGTTAGGTGAAAATGTGATAAGTGGGATAGCAAGTACAGTGTATAAAATTGTTTCCTCACAGCTATTGAACTTGTGTTTAATTCCTTCATGCCTTGTTCTCTTTATGCAGTTTACATGCTTACTTTTTGTTAATTGAATATGTCATGTCAGGGAATGGGATCCTAGCCATTGCATCACTGTGAAGGGCCATTTGTTAACAACATTTGATGTTTAAAGGCACTTTCTCACATTACAGTGTACAGTGTCAATCATTTTCTGAACAGATAATATAATTTTGTTTCAAGAACATGGGCACTCTTATTCACAACACCCATTGTCAGAGTCACCAGTTAACCTGTCACATACATATCTGAGATAGATAGAATATGTAATTGTCACACTGACAGTGGCTGGGCTGGTATTAAAATTAAGTCTCCATGACCTGTGAGACTTTAGAACTACTACACCAACTAGCACAAAATGTGGTCAATAAATTGCATTATATTATACTGTGTTAAGTACATGGAATTACCCACAATCTTCTTATTTCCACACTATCACACATTAACTGGCCAAAATGTATCCCTAAATATTTGTGTAGCCACCGATGTATAAGGCAAAGTCAGGCACGGGTAAGACGCGTGTCAAAGAAATCTCACAGTCCAAAAGTTAATTTTAAAACATTTAGTGAAAGTTAAAAGCAAATAATCCACACAAGAATAAAAAGAAAAATAGTTACACACATAGAATAAAGGCAAAAAAGGAAAAAATGGATCTTCTATGAATTTAGCTTTTCTTGAGAAGCTTTGGTTATTTCTATACTTAAAGGTTCTTAATTTCTTCTTCTGTATGCCTTAAACATACGGTTCAACACTTAAATCTTCTATTTTACGAGTTACTTCACACTCAAAAGGCCCGTAGGCCGTTGGCACATAGACATGCGCCCAGGCACGGTCACGTGCGCAAGCATGAACAAGAGCACAAACAAGAACACGGTTAAAAACCGTATGCCTCTGTACCTTACACAAGGCGAGGCTAGACACTAACTGGAGATTATTGTTTTAGTCAAAACTGTTAGAAATGGCAGGAGAATATCATCACAATTCTATTCACGGGGGTTATAGGAACCTCCCATATCTTATGCATTATCATCTAGTAAAATATTCATGAATTTTATAGAACTAGGAAAATGGCTCTTACACATCTGGCCCCTAATTGTTTATGCTAGGGCAGAAATCAATTACTTAACTTTACTTAATAAGAGCCTTCATTACTTTACCAAACTTAAAACAAATCTTAAGAAGCTTAAACTTATTTTCTACTGTACTATAAAAACACAAATACTAAACTTAAAAAATTTTAAAGATTACTAACTCTAATGTATAAACACAAGCACTAAATTTAGGAAACTTTAAATTTACGTATGAAAAAAAAAAAAAAGAGTCATTTTAATCATTGTTGCTTCCTGGAGCAGGCACAGTTTGTTCACAAGTCTGTCCAGTGTGCTGGTCTGGATCTGCACACAAACTCTTCTGACTGCCCCTTTTGCAATTGGCATTGTCCTTACCCAGGAGTTTCAGGGTGTAGCATCTTGTAATTACACCCACAATGTCCAATTTCTTTATGAACTTGTTGCATAATGAGAGTAGCAATATGTGAATGATTGCAGGATGGTTTGCCTCTTCTGGCATTGCTGATTAGCTGAGCCTTCCTCGAACTCTCAATATTCCATCTTGGAGGACTGGGTCCAGTTTGTTTATTTTACCTGTCTTTACAAGCTGATTTTTGTGTGAGGCTTTAACTTCCTCTGGGTAAGCTTGTAGTTAACTGAGGCGAATAAGTTTGTCTTTTGCTTTAGACAAGTCATTTAGAGACAGTGGCTTTAGTCTCATTGTCGATTTGTATTCCTTCATATGTTTCGCGATCAGCATCTTGTGTCTTTCCGGGCTGTGTCCAGATTGGCTAACTGTATATTGAATTGCCTTTCTTTCTTCTTTCAAACGCATTAGCACTTCTTTAAACTTAAGGAACCAAGCTATTGTTTTCTTTAATTTGTACCATTCTGAGTAGTACTCTATAAGTCTTTTTACTGGTTCAGTTTTTTCTTCTACATTTACAAAATTTACTACGCACCTTTTGATTTCCGGATCGTCGCTAGTAGACAAGTCCACCTCATCCGGTCTCTTAGGCCATTCGTGCTCTGGCTGTAGTAGTAAATTCGGGCTTTGTATCCAAGTCTTACTTTTGAAGAAGCTTTCTATTGTCAAACCTCTTGATGCCTGATCCGCAGGATTTCGCGCAGATGCGACGCATCTCCATTGCGAGGGATGCGTGTGCTCTCTTTATCACTGCGCTTCTGTTGGCAACAAAGGTTTTGTAGCGTGCACTTTCATTTGCGATTGACTCTTGCAGGGGAATCTGCAGTTCACGTTTTAACATTTTGTCCATTTTGACTGCAACCACTGCTGCTGTAAGTTCCAACCTTGGTATAGTGGCAGATTTTAGTGGTGCCACTCTTGATTTCCCCATTAGAAATGAACAATGTCTCTCATTTTCTTTGTTAGTCAAAAGGAGGTAGGAAACAGTGCCATACCCGTTTTCTGAAGCATCTCCAAAATGATGCATTTGTGCAGTCATTATTTGACCAAATCCAGGCGGTTTAAAGCACCTGTCTACATTGTAATCCACAAGTAGCTGCAAATCGTCCATCCATTTTTTCCAATGCCGAACGTACTTAGCTTCCACTTCTTGATCCCAAGCATATTTTTCTTTACACATCTCTTAGAATAAGCTTGGCAGGCAATATGACTGGCACTAAAAATCCATGTGGGTCATATATTGAACTGACCACTGACAGAATGCCACGTCTTAGCAGGCTTATCTTGCAGCTTTACCTGGAACTTGAAACTGTCAGTCTGTGTGCACAATTGAACACCCAAAGCTCTTTCAACTGGTAGCAGATCATGGCTTAAGTCCAAGTCTTTTTGATCTAGTGCCCTGTCTTCTTCAGGGATTGACAGCAAAACTGCTCTGCTGTTACTTATCCATTTTGTAAGATAAAATCCTCCCTTTAAGCACAAGGCTTGAAGATCTTTGGCCAATTTTATGACTTGTTCTTCTGTAGCAACTGACTTTAAACAGTCATCAATATAGAAATTATTTAACACAGCGTTAACTGCTTCCTCTGGAGCTGTGCCTCTTGCATCCTCTGCTGTTCTACTTAAGGCATAAGAGGCACAACTGGGCGACGAAGTAGCACCAAAAAGATGCACTGTCATTTTGTATTCCTCAAGTTGTTTAGATTACCTTCAGGCCACCACAGAAAACGAAGAAGATCCATGTCTTTTTCTGGTACTTTCACTTGATAGAACATTGATTTAATGTCCGCCATGAGTGCGATTGGTTCCACTCTGAATCTTGTAAGAGCACCAATGAGTGTATTAGTTAAATCAGGTCCTTTCAGCAACTGTTCATTTAGAGAAAAACCTTGATAAGTGGCTGTACAATCAAACACCACTCTTATTTTGTTTTTCTTTGGATGATACACTCCATGATGAGGGATGTACCATTTTTTTTTTCTTTTTCAAGGTTACGCTGTTCAGTGGGTATCTTTATGGCATATCCTTTGTCTAAAATGTCTTTCATGAACGCTTTATAATCCTCATGGAACGTCGGATACCTTGTAAGTTTCCTTTAAGTCCAATAGCACGTTGTTTTGCAACACAATGATTGTTTGGAACTTTAAGTGTTTCATCTTTAAAGGGCAGATTAATTCAATAGTGTCCGTTCACTTGCAGTATCTGAGGCTATGCGCATGAATTTAATGTCTTCCTGTGACATTTCCTCTTTTTCCTCACAGTCGCGTTCTGGAAAGTCTATGTTGTATTGCTTGAGTAACATTTGTTCTGCTTCCTTTATTGTCACACAATGACTGAACATCTTTCTACACTTTCGTTGTCTGACTCCTTTGTATAGCAAGTAACAGTCCATCCTAGAACTGTTCTCGTTGAAAAAGGTCCATCTCCTTCGCTATGTATGATTTCCCATGGCTCCAAGAGTTTACGAGAGTCTGTACCAATTAATAAACCTACTTCTGCGTTTATTTGGGGTAGGTGCACATCTTTAAGGTAAGGCCATTTCATAATATCTTCTTGAGTAAGAATTTTATCTTTATTTCCAGGTATAACAGTTGCTGTACGTACCTCTGGTAAGTCATAAAACGTGTTTTCTTCTAGCCCACAGACTTGTAACTCTGTTAAGATTTTACATTTTAATGGTTTTTCTAGATTGTCTAGAGTGTTGAGATACAGATGCGATTTTCTTCCTGAGAGGTTTAATTGTTCTCTTAAGTTCTCTGTGCAAAATGTGGCTGAGCTACATGGGGCTATTAGAGCATATGTTTCAATATATTTTTCATTCCCTTTGGATTTGACTTTAACTGGGACCGCAGCTATGACATTATTTCCGGTCCCGGTAGCCATACAAGACTCTTGCGGTGTTATGGGCGCATTCGTAGAAGAAGCGCTTTTCAGTTTCGATTTAGAGCTCTCTTCTTTAAAGGATTTAGCTTTATCCTTTTCTTTATTTATATGTAAAATAGCTGGATGAAAATGAGAGCATATGCTACATTTAATTTTTTCTTCACAATTTTTGCTAAGATGTCCTTGTTTTAGACATTTAAAGCATAAGCCCTTGGATTTTAAAAAGTGAATTTTACCATCATAAGTTAATGTCTGAATTGCGTTGCAGTCATTAAGATCATGCTTTTTGTCACAGAAAAAACAGTGCTTACCGTGTATACGTTCAGTTGTCTCCTTTTTATTTCCTTTGTCAACAGTAGCAGCAAAATTAGAGACAAAGTTGCCACTTCTCATTCCGCCTTTTGCAGGATATTTTTCGTGATCAGTCTTTTCTTTTTCCCTTTTGAAGGTATAGCTTGAATAGCAAGCACCATACATTAGATCCAGAGAAGCTATGAGCCGATCTTCTAAGAATCTATATAAGTCAGCGAGACCTGGTCTTCTTCTTTCTTTACTTTCGATCTTTGTTGCTTTATTTTGCCAGAGCTCTCGTAGTTCTTGGGGAAGCTTTGATGACATAATGCGGATATTTAAGTTGTTTTCGAATTCGTGTCCGTTCTTTAAGCCCGACATAACACTTTTACAATTGCCAATGAAGAGCGTGTATGCCTTTAAGCTATCTACATCTCCTGATTTCAGTTGTGGCCACTTCCTGATTTTCTTCATGTAAGCATTTCCTATTTGAACGTGGTTTCCATAAAATGTTTCTAACATTCTTCTGGTATTTCTATATCCCTCTTCTGGCGGCAAGTATGCGTTATTCTGAGCAATGTTTCTAGGTTCGCCTTTGGTGAATTGTACCAAATACTCTAGTTTGTTACCAGGATCACTCACTTCTTGGTCGATGACTCGATCAAATGCTCTTATAAAGTCCACATATTTCAAGGGATCGCCGTCAAATATTGGGATCTTTTTGTGTGGCACATAAGGCGCTTGTGTCTTATACTGTTGTTCTTTCTGTTGATCGTAGCGCTTATCATAAAGCGATTGTTGAAGAGGTGCTGGCGCTTTATTTTCCTGCTGATAAAGTGATTGCTGGGGATTTTTTTTACTTTCGTTGTTACGTGAAAAGTCACGAATACTTGCTTCTTGTGGTTTTGTGCTTCTTACATCTGGTTTCTGAGGGACATTACTAGAATTGAGTTTATCTGAACTTCGATAGCGTCTTTTAAGAACTCCAACTTTTGCTTCGGATTCTGCTATAGCTGCCTCCAATTCCAATTGATCTCTTTTAGTCTTCAGCTGTGCTTTCAACTGTGCTTCTTCTATATCTAGAGCCTGTTGCTTTCTTTGATTCTCTGCTTTGATTAACAACACAGCGTGTGCTGCCTCTTGAGATCTGATGACACTACTAGAAGTAGACGTTGAGCTTGCATGACTTTTACTTTGAATGGAAATCTGTGGGATAATGTCTTCTGGAGAAACGTCAGGAATGTTATTCGTCGTTCTGTAATCCTTGAATTGGTTAACCGAAAGGTCAGGCTGTTGATCGAACCTTTTATTATGGCGTACTTCCAGAACCCGTTCCATTATATTTTCCGAAAATGAGAGCACGAAGGTTTGCTTTCTTTTATAATCCAAGGCAATTTCAAACTTTTAGTCCTAGGCAGGTTCAGATCTTAAGCAGGTTTCAAAACTTAAGGCAGGTTTTTAACTTTAGTGTATAGCCGCCGATGTATAAGGCGAAGTAAGGCACGGGTAAGACGCGTGTCAAAGAAATTTCACAGTCCAAAAGTTTGTTTTAAAATATTTAGTGAAAGTTAAAAGCAAATAATCCACACAAGAATAAAAAGAAAAATAATTACACAATAGAATAAAGGCAAAACAATGGAAAAAAATTGATCTTCTATAAATTTAGCTTTTCTTGAGAAGCTTTGGTTATTTCTATACTTAAAGGTTCATAATTTCTTCTTCTGTATGCCTTAAACATACGGTTCAACACTTAAATCTTCTAGTTTACGAGTTACTTCACACTCAAAAGGCCCGTAGGTCGTTGGCACATAGACAATGCGCCCAGGCACGGTCACGTGCGCAAGCATGAACAAGAGCACAAACAAGAACACGGTTAAAAACCGTATGCCTCTGTACCTTACACAAGGCGAGGCTAGACACTAACTGGAGATTAATTGTTTTAGTCAAAACTGTTAGAAATGACAGGAAAATACCAACACAATTCTATTCACGGGGGTTATAGGAACCTCCCATATTTTATGCATTATGAATTTTATAGAACTAGGAAAATGGCTCTTACAATTTGAACAGTAAAACAAATTTCACAGTTTTGGCTCTGTATTCCACAACAATGGATTTGAAATAAAGCAATGATTATGTGATTGAAGTGTAGATTTTCAGCTTTAATTTAAGGGGTTTACCAAAAATATCATATGTACCATTTAGGAATGACAAATATTTTTATACATGGTCACCCTATTTTCTGGGGCTCAAAAGTATTTGGACATTTGAGTGACAAGCTGTTCCATAGCAAGGTGGAAGCAGTTCCTTCATTATTTCATTAATTATTTAGCAGGTAAAATGTCTGGAATTGATTCCAAGTGTGGAATTTGCATTTGGAAAAGGTCACTGTGAATTCTCAATATGAGGTCCAAAGAGCTGTCCATGCAAGTAAAAATAGTCCATCCCTTTAAAGTGATAGCAGAAACACGAGGAGTGGTCAAATAAACTATTTGAAACATTCCTAAAAAGAAGGAATGCACCGGTGAACTCAGCAACACCAGAAGGTCTGGACAATCATGGAAGAAAACTGTGCTGGATGATTGCAGAATTCTTTCCTTGGTGAAGGAGAAACCCTTCACAACATTTTGCCAAACTAAGAACACTGTCCAGGAGGTATACTTATCATTGCCAAAGTCTGCAATCAAAAGAAATCTTCATGAAAGTAAAGACAGTGGGTTTAAGACAAAGTGCAAACCACTGGTAAAACTCAAGCATAGGAAGGGCAGATTAAACTTTTAAAAGCCTGTCCAGTTCTGGAACAATTTTCTTTGGACAAAGGAAGCTAAGATCAGTATATAACAGAATGTTGGAAAGACAAGAGTATGGAGAAGAGAAGAAACTCAATGAATACCACATCATCTGTGAAACATGGTGGAGGCAGTGTTATGGTATGGGCATCCCTGACTGCCGATGGAAGTGACAGTCACTAGTGCTAATAATGATTTGAAAGCTGGTATAAGTAGTACGATGAATTTTGAAGTGTACAGGGTTCTACTATGTGCTCAGATTCTGCCAAATGCTGCAAAACTGATACGATGACACTTCATAGTACAGATGAACAATAAGCTGAATCATACTGTGAAAGCAAACCAAGTGCTTTTCAACGCAAAGTAGTGGAAGATTGATCAAAGGCCAAGTCAATCAACTGAGCTCAGCTTAATTGGACATGCATTTCACTAGTTCTAGACAAAACTGATAGCAGAATGTCCAACAAACAAGCAGCCACTAAAGACAGCTGAAGTAAAAGCTTAGCAAAGTCTCACTAGGGTGGAAACCCAGCACTTGGAGACGTCCATAGGATCTAGACTTCGGGCAATCATTGACTGAAAAGGATTTTCAATCAAATATTGAAAATGATCATTACATTTAGATTACAGTCATGGCCGAAATTTTCGGCACCCCTGGAATTTTCCCAGAAAATGCACCATTTCTCCCAGAAAATTGTTGCAATTACAAATGTTTTGGTATACACATGTTTATTTCCTTTATATGCATTGGAACAACACAAAAAAAACAGAGAAAAAAGCCAAATCTGACATCATTTCACACAAAACTCAAAAACTGGCCTGGACAAAATTATTGGCACCCTCAACTTAATACTTTGTTGCATGCCCTTTGGAAAAAATAACTGAAATCAAGTGCTTCCTATAACCATCAACAAGCTCGTTACATCTCTCAACTGGAATTTCCGACCACTCTTCTTTTGCAAACTGCTCAAGGTCTCTCAGATTTGATGGGTGCCTTCTCCCAACAGCAATTTTGAGATCTCTCCATAAGTGTTCAGTCAGATTTAGATCCGGACTCATTGCTGGCCATTTCAGAACTCTCCAGCGCTTTGTCTTCAACCATTTCTGGGTGCTTTTAGAGGTATATTTGGGGTCATTGTCCTGCTGGAACACCCATGACCTCTGACGCAGACCCAGCTTTCTGACACTGGGCCCTGCATTGTGCCCCAATGTCTTTTGGTAGTCTTCAGATTTCATGATGCCTTGCACACAGTCAAGGCATCCAGTGCCAGAGGCAGCAAAACATTCCCAAAACATCTTAGAACCTCCACCATGTTTGACTGTAGGTACTGTGTTCTTTTCTTTGTAGGCCTCATTCTGTTTTCTGTAAACAGTAGAATGATGAGCTTTACCAAAAAGCTCTACCTTGGTCTCATCTGTCCACAAGATGTTCGCCCAGAAGGATTTTGGCTTCCTCAAGTGCATTTTGGCAAACTCCAGTCTGTCTTTTTTATGTTTCTGTGTCAGCAGTGGGGTCCTCCTGGCTCTCCTGCCATAGTGCTTCATTTTGTTCAGATGTTGACGGATAGTTCAAGCTGACACTGTTGCACCCTGAGTCTGCAGAACAGCTTAAATATGTTTTGAAGTTGATTGGGGCTGTTTATCTACCATTTGGACTATACTTCGTTGCAGTCTTTTATCAGTTTTTCTCTTCCGTCCATGTCCAGGGAGATTAGCTACAGTGCCATGTGTTGTGAACTTCTTGATTATGTTGCGCACTGTGGACAAACAAACATGAAGATCTCTGGAGATGGACTTGAAGCCTTGAGATTGTTGATATTTTTCCACAATTTTTGTTCTCAAGTCCTAAGACAATTCTCTGCTCTTCTTTCTGTTCTCCATGCTTAGTGTGGCACACTCAGACACACAACAGAAAGGTTGAGTCAACGTTTCTCCATTTTAACTGGCTTCAGGTGGGATTGCTATATTGCCAGCACCTGTTTCTTGCCACAGGTGAGTTCAAACGCGCATCATATGCTTGAAATAAAACGATTTACCCACAAATTTGAAAAGGTGCCAATCATTTTGTCTGGCCCATTTTTGGAGCTCTGCATGACATGATGTCAAATTTGGCTCTTTTTCTCTGTTTTTTTTGTGTTGTTCCGATGCACATAAAGGAAATAAACATGTGTATACCAAAACATTTGTTATTGCAACAATTTTCTGGGAGAAATGGTGCATTTTCTGGGAAAATTCCAGGGGTGCCGATTATTTCACTATGACTGTATGTTAGTTTGTCCAAATACTTTTGAGCTCCTGAAAATTGGATGACCATGTATAAAAATATTTGTCATTATTCAATGGCTCATATGATATTTTTGGTAAACCCCTTAAATTAAAGTTGAAATTCTACACTTCACTCACATAATCGTTTCTTTATTTCAAATCCATTGTTGTGGAATACAGAGCCAAAATTATTACATTTGTTCTAGTGTTCAAATATTTAGGGATACGTTTTGGCCAAAATTATGAAAATGGTGACACTGTCCAAATACTTATGGATTGGACTGTATTTAGGATTGGGCACTGCAGTTGTCTAGTGTTTCATCCATGGTTGTGTCCTGCTTTGCCCTCAATGCTGCACTGGATTAAGAGGGTTTGAAAATATTATATTTTCTGTTAAGTTAACCCTTCTAAGAGTATACAAGGTTGTTAAGGCAAGGGTGAAATTTAGTCACATGCTTCAAAGCAAGTGTACTTCTCTGATAGATGATCTTGGGTAGCCAGCCTTGACAGTTGTTGCCACATCAATTCATCTGACGCATCGCTTCATCATTATTCTCCAATGATATTATTTTCCATGCTGTAGCTAAATATATTTCTTTGACTGCTGGTTTGCACACTTATTTCAGTTCCATGCAACTAGACATGTAGGGTACTTTTTGTATTGTAAAACTATTCACTTATTTAATAAAAGTGACAAACATTTATTTTTAATCAGGAAAAATATTTAAAATAATATGACATTATTTCCATTTTTTCTTTTTTTAAAGTGTTTGTTATTAAAATTATCTTGATAATGATTCAAAGTTTTCTTCTTGTGTTAATAATGAAACTAATAAATATATTCATTAATAAACATGCATGGTAAACATAAAAAATATCAAGGGATTAATTTTTAGTATACCATTTTGCATGTTGATTTACAACAATAGCTTTTGAATTAATTCAGTAAATCCTCCATTTTGTGAAATTATATTTTTACAGCTTGGCTGCCTCTAGTGTAAAGTAAACAGAAGCTTATCTTTCACTATATCTTACAGTGCGTTACTATGGTGATGCAATAAATACATTTGCCAGAAGAGGATTGCTTTACTAGATCCCTTCAGCCCTTTGAATTTCCCATTCATAGATACACAACAAACGCACAAAACAGCTACTACTCATTTTTAATGGAATCAGCAATGCCTGGGACACAAGGACAAGTCAAGATGCTAAATTATTGTTGCCATAATGTTGCTGTTACTCATAGTCTGCACTATGCATTTTCCTTCTCTGTTATTAAACACTAATTAAAGTTTATTTGGAACAGCATGATGTTATCCGCCTCAGTATACTTAAGGTCTAGGATTGACTTAATTTGGAGTCTTCATGTTCTGTTCATGTTCATGTGTCAAAAAGAAAAATGCTATTTCATTTCCAAAATAATTTCTTATAACATACTGTCCGAATGATAGGAATTTCTTCATTTTCATAGTCTATTTTGTGTCCTGTGTACAGAAAAGATTTAAGTCAATGCATTTTTGTCACTGATAGCATTTCATTTCCCAAAACATACTACAGACCAGTGGCACTTATGTGTCACATCATGAAGCCCTTTGAGAGACATAGTGTGGACTATATGGGCTGTCTTGTGGTTGACCACCCAGACCCACTACAGTTTGTATATCAGAAAAAGATTGGAGTGGTCCATTTCTACAAGTACTTGGTGGTCCACAATAATGACAGGGTGGACTGGTCTCAGAACACAGAAGAATTATATAAAAAAGGGCAGAGCAGGCTCTTTTTCCTTAGTAGATTGTGTTCCTCTAATGTGGGAAGGGACATCCTCCACATCTCCTATATCTCTGTGATGGCCAGTGTGATTTTGTATACTGAGGTGTGCTGGGATGGAAATATCATTTCAAGACAGGCCCACCGAATCAACAAGCTAATTAAAAGGGCAAGCTCAGTTATGGGATGCAAGTGAATCCCCTGGAGGTCACAGAGAAGGAGAGAATTAAAACAAAACTGAGTTCCATTTTGAACAATGATGCACATTCTCTTTCTGACACACTAACACTGAGGACTTAAATTATTCAGCAGAAGTGTGTCAAGAAACGCTACCGGGGCTTCTTAATACAACCATGATTACACCTGCCTAATGCCTCACTGCTACTGTGACAGCCAAGTCAGGGAGAAATAAAGTTCTATCTATCTATCTATCTATCTATCTATCTATCTATCTATCTATCTATCTATCTATCTATCTATAAGACATGTGTGTTAGAAGTAAAATTGATTGCCAATGTGTCTTATGTTTATGAAATAATACCGTGTGAATTCATCCATTCATCTGTCCATCTTCTAAACCAACTTATTCAGAGCAGGGTTGCATTGAAGCTGAATCCTATCCCAGGGAGCATCAGGCACAAAGCAGAAACAATCCTTGGACAGGGCACCAGCTGATAGTAATGTGAACACATCCACAAACCCGCACACACACCCACACACACACCAGGGCAAATGTAGAATTGCCACTCCACTTAACTTGCATGTTGTGGGTTGTCAGATAAAACCACAGAACCCAGAGGAAATCCTTCTGGACATGTGGAGAGCATGCAGACTCCACGCAGGGAGCATCCATGACCTTAACCCCGGTGTCCTTTTTGCAAGGCAGCAGAACCACTACTACGCCTCTGTGCCACACTCAGAGCTAAAGCTACATAAACATCAAATTACTTTACTATTACAAAACTATAGAAATTGTCATTTCCTGTCACTTCACACTATTGGAAAGGCATAAAGCTTAAACAGAGGAAAGAAAATAGAAATCTGACTTCTTCACAGGTGTTAGCTGCAAAGGTGACTTAGCAAAGAGTCAGCACAGAATTTGATGGGACTGAGGGCAATGCTGAAGGAGTTCACAACAGCCAAGAGGTCCAGTTCTTTTGCTGGAACAGATAAAATATTTAAATTATTTTAGAAGTTCTTCACACATAGGAGATCAAAAGACTTTGTATTCTTTGGTGATAAAAGATGTTGATGAAAATGTCTTATGTGTTCAACTCTCACAGTTGAATAGAACCGGAAATATGAGGCAGTATAAGTGACATTTGAAATGTGTAGATTTGCTAATGAAGCATCTTGTATGAAAGAGTTAGATTTAATATATGCAACCAGAAGAAATCAGAAATAGTTATGGATGACTTAATCATTGGAGTAAGAAAAAATAGATTATTAGAGCAGCTACAATTAGATACACATCTCCACTTACCTTTGGAGGTTTTTGGAGGAAGATTAAAGAAATAAATAGCCTTTCTCCTAATACATGAACACACTGATCTAGATAATCATAAACGTCCATCCATCCTTCCAGCCACAAAAATCAGAAATCTGGGAAATAAACAAAATCATGTTTAAATGGAAATAACACAGATATCTGCACACTCCAAAAAAGCTGTGACTGCTGTATTAATTCAGCAGAAAACAAAGAAAAAAATAAAAGAGACTGAGATAAGACAATGCAAAAACAAGGGATGGGTTGTCAACACTGCATGATTCTTCACAAGCTGTTAGTGATCAGGATAGTATAGCAGATAGAATTATCAGAGTTTATTAGGTAAATGAAGAAAACAGAATTAAAATGAATAGATACTACACAGGTATCAGCCTTTTCTAGTAATCAATCAAAATATAAATGAAGCAATCTCTCTATTATAAAAAAAAAAACTTGCAATGAGACGTGATCTTTTGAAGAGAGACAGAGCGACACTTTCACATCTTGTGAGACAGGCAAGTCACATCTTACAACCTTTGGAAGCAAGTCCTGTGATACACATGCAGAGAAGGTTAGAGAAAATAGAAGTAGGAAAATTCGAAAGTTTAAAAAAAAATGAGAGCAAAGATTACAGTAGCACAAACAAGAGGAAAATATTACTTGGTGAAACAACACAACAGCGAAAAGATATCGAATTGTGTTTGAGGATGTCTGGGTGAAAAGAGAGACAAGGCATTGACTTTAAAACATTTGAAGTGCCACACGAAATGCAGATCACACCGCACAGGAGCAGCAGCAAGCCAGCAGCTGATCGAGCAAAGAGGTGGTTAAAAAAACAACTGTTATTTGATTCCCATTGCATCACCATTAAAGATGGGTTTCGGAAGGGGCCACCGTGTCTCTTTGGGGTGCGTTCAGCCCCGCTCTTCACAACGGAGTGTGGCGCTTGGCGGGGAGCGGGGGGGTGGTTGGGTTGCTAGGGGTTGGCGAGCAAAGCAATACAGTAAATATGATGAGATTTTTTAATGTACAACTGAAAGTGAAGAAAAAATAAAATATGATCTCTATATGTGATGTTACATTTCAGACTATATTTTTTGTTCTTAGATACGTTTCATCTCACTAAAGTATAACTAATCCCTTGATTGCTTACTTTAATATTGCTGTAACCAGGAAAAAGACTCCCTCTACACACATTTGTGATTCCTGACTTATCGTTGTACTGTTTGTGCAATTATGAAGTCTCTGGCACACTTCTATCATCATATCTTGAATATTTAAATATTACTTGTGGTGCATTAAACCATTTCAGATTGTTATTCATTTTTTTCTGATCTGTTTCAGCCTTTACCTAATAAATACTCTGGGAAAAGGCAAAAAATTTAACATCTAAATAACAGCAGTATTTGTATACTTATGACACTCATGTATCAGCTAAGAGGTCATCTTAAGGCCGTGTCACATTACGTGACTTTTGTGGTGATTTTCAGTCCTAGTGTTCATTTACACAATCTTTGTCAGTTGGAGGCAGTCAGCAGCGAGCTGCCATTACCCACTGTCGCTTAATGTGACATACCCCATGACTCACTCCAACTGGCCTGTGACTCATTTTATCTTTGTGCATGAGAGTGGACAACCAATAAATGCCAGAGTACAATGCATACAAGTATAATACAGTGTAGTGGAATAAGGAACGTGGACAGAATTAGAAGAGAAGATTATCAGACTGATGTCTTGTGTTTTATGTACCACAACAGAATGGAAAAAAGAAAAAAAGGGCAGAGATTGTGACTGAACTCGCTCTAGCTGTTAACTCTTCATACTGTACCTGCTGCTTCAGGTAGCATGTTATTGGGTATCAGAAAAAAGGCAGAGATAAACTGTGCTGTAAAGTCAACACATCCATCCATCCATCCATTATCCAACCTGCTATATCCTAACTACAGGGTCATGGGGGTCTACTGGAGCCAATCCCAGCCAACACAGGGCACAAGGCAGGAAACAAACCCCAGGCAGGGCGCCAGCCCACCACAGGGCAAAGTCAACACACTGTTTGTAAATTTGATATGCCCAGTAATTTTGTAAACTGATACAGTCTGGTGACGCAATGGCATTGCAATGAATGTATGTAATGATATATAACAGACACTGTTGTTGCAAAATGTCTCCCTCTTGTTCTGTTTATTGACATATGGTATTGTTACAACTTAGTTCAATACTGTAGCATTTAATTTTATTTTTGATTTTCTATTTGTTATTTTTTCCCATTCTTAGGTTGTATGTTGATAAAGTCATGGTTCTGCCATTTTAGTTTGGATTTTGATTGCTATGATACCGCACACTACTGCATGTGTGTTACTGAATGTTAGCTATCTTATTTATCCACATCTTGCAATTACACGCACATTGTAAAATTGTTTATATATGACATTTTTGAACAAAAAAACACTTAAGCTCAGCACTTGTTTTTCATGTGTAACAGTCTTTTTAAAACCTCAGGGGATGGTTTCCTCTCAAAGGACCAACTCACAGTAAACTTGCTGTTGGTTTTGTCATTATTTGCTTCCATGTTTATATTAGAACTCACATAGGTGAGCAGAAAACATATCCTTATCACAAGGAAAATAGTGCCAGGAATATGCAATAAAATGATTATTTCCAGATCCCTTTTGTTGTCACAAACATAAGTGGGCAACATGGAAGGCTTGGATCAACACTCGACAAATGTCTTGGCTTAAAAAGGTGATGTAATTAGTAAGCTATTCCTCCATGTCCTATACTTTTCACTATAAAGTGCCAATGCAGGCAAGATACTTTTTAAATCTTATATAAAGTGCTTAGCTTTAGAACACAATTTTTTATGGCAAATGCATATATACTATGTCTGTGAAGAAATAACTTTGAATTGAAAAATACCCACTGTGCCCTTTAAGGCCTAGCCTCATGCGCTATTTTTGTCTGAACTTTGTTTTAAAAGGTCTACATTTTGTTTAGTTTAAGTGTTTCTGACATTTTCTGTTTGATGCTGTTTTTGACTTTTGGTCTGATTTTCTTTTGCTTGTTATTTGATCTTATATAGCTGAACAGTTTTGCTTCCTAATTTCTAAGAACTTTGTTAATCAGCCTCTCCCCAATACAGAGTACTTTTCCTTGTTTGCCCATATAAGACACCCGCACCCCTCTAGTAAAGATACTGGCTTTTTGGGTTACTTTTGGTGAATGACCTAATGTTGTGAAATGTAGGAATTTGACACCTGGATTTAGTAAGGGTATCAGAAGAAAAAATACTTTACACATTTTGTTTTATTTTTGAGATTCTTGTTAATATGAATCACTCAGTGAGTTGAATCTGTTTTGTCAAGCAACACCTATCATATTTCTGGGTTTCCACAAATGTATCTGAAGGGCTGCAGTCCCATAATGTTAAGCTGTTGTGACAGATAGGGGGCGCTATCGCTCCCTTGAACCCTCAGACACCAGGTAAAAGTCCAATAAGTTGACTTTATTATTAGTAACAGTGCACAAAGCACCCTCCTCTGCACAATACTCATAAATAATACAATAATTCTCAATAACCACAATAATCAATCCTCTACTCTCCCAGACGCGTTGCCACCCTTCCACCCAGCTCAGCTCACCGTCTGGGATTTCCCATAGTCCTTTTATATTCCCTGACCCGGAAGTGTTTCCAATCCCTCAGTCCTTATGATCTCCTATCACTTCTGGGTCAGATAAAAATCCTCTTCTTCATCCCGGAGTGTAGGGCAGATAGTCACTGCTCCTCCTTGCAGCGCCTTCTAGCGGCCCCCGTGGTATCCAGCAGGGCTGTAAAGGAAAACTCCAATGCCCATAATTCCCTGCTGACATTCGGGACACCTCCATGCTGCAGGGAGGGCTCCACCTGGCGGCCTAGGGGTATTGGCTGGGATGAATGGTCGGCCATATTCCACACTGTGCTGTGGCTCTTTTTTTTATTTGTAATTTCTAATTTGTTTATTCTCATGCATGAGTTCTTTATTAGTTTTCTGACCTTTCAAGGTGTGTGAGCCTGTTGGATACAACTTATCAACACCTTGTTCCTTTTTTTCCTATCTGTACAGTCAGCCAGCTAACATCCAATTAGTAACTGTCTGCTTTCAATGCTACTGCCTTATCCTCCTAGGTATAACTGTTATGGCTACAGATAAAAGATCAGCCAAAAGGTGGTAAGATTAGATGGACTGGAAAATGAAAATTATTTGCAAGGGAGAGAGACAAAGAATAGTCATGGGAACAGGGTGGGTGGAAAGCCAAGTTCTAAAAGCACAAAATGTTATCCAAAAAAGTCAAAACTACCAGGGCCAGCACCTAATATAATTTCTTTGACTTTTAAGGCAAAACATACTGGAAAGAAAAAAGATTGTGTCTTCAATCCAATATATGGATTAAGGGAACAGTGCACCACAATCTTTTATAGGCGGGATGTGATGTCAAAAGGTGCCATGTTACCTCCGTATCACATGACTCACAATGGATATCGCAATTGCAAAAAATATGGCCACAGACATGTGGAAAAAGCGTCTAAATTGTGGCAAACATACAACAAACAGAACACCAATGCACAAATCAAAATAATAATAAATGGTATAAGCAATTACAATAACAAAGTAAAAATGTATGCAAAAAAGATTTTCAAAACCATGATCACAACAGCATTATGCATTGTGTGTCTTTCCAGTCTTTCTGCTGCCTAGTATTGCTGCTTTTTCTTCTGTGCTGTCTGCAATTAAGTTGAGGTTACTGCACCTAAAAACAGTTCAAATACTATAATAAATAAATACTCTTTAAAAATAATTTGGACCTCTGAGAACATGCTGTTTATGAACCCTGCTTTGCATTTTTAACCAAGATGTTGCCAAGTGTTTAGATACTTCACCCCAACACACAAATTATATCATAAGTCCAACAAACGTAAAGGAACAAAAACATTTCATTTTTATTCACCCAAATGGACTGTGGTAAGTACTGGTGAGTTATCAAGCTTAGGTCAGCTGGATTTTAAGTTTGTTTGTTTCCCTAACAACTATGGAATCTGCATAAACTGTTTTCCATTTTTATTGTCAACTGAATTTAGATTAGGTTCCTTTATTTTAATTTAATTTGTATTACATCTCTGTTTATGCCAAGATTAAAACCTGAAGCAATGTAAAAATTAAAAATACTTACAAACATTTTTTTTATATTTATATCACATACATACATACATACATACAGTACATAGAGTGGGTTTGAAAGTATTAAAATCCCTTACACTATCTACATACTTAATTGTGTTGTAGATTTAACCCTAATTGGATACAATTGCCCTCGTTACCCATCATTCTACACTCTTCTTCTTTTGTAGGCTGCTCCCGTTAGGGCTTGCAACAGCGGATCATCTTTTTCCATAGCCCATCATTCTACACTCAATTACCCATAATGACAACATGTCTTCAGAAAAGTTTGCAAATTTATCAATAATCAAAAACTGAAGTCTGTCATTTCTATAAATATTCAGACTTATTGCTGTAACACTCCAGATTGTGGTCAAGTGCAAACTGTTTGCTGTAATTACCTTTGAATTGTGTCTAGACCTTGATTGGCGCTCACCTGTGGTTAATTAAATCGACTGGACATAGATTATAAAAGTACACCAGAATACTTATGTACATGTGATTTCTCAGTTTTTTTATTTTTAATAAATTTGCAAAAACCTCAAGTAAACTTTTTTCACATTGTCATTATGGGGTGTTGTGTGTAGAATTCTGAGGAAAAAAAATGAATTTAATCCATTTTGGAATAAGGCTGTAACATAACAAAATGTGGAAAAAGTGATGCGCTGTGAATACTTTCCGGATGCACTGTATATAAGATCCCAGAATTCACACTGCATGTCAGGCTAAAAACCATGCCATGAAATTGAAGGAACTCTCTGTAGCTCTCCATGATAAAATTGAAGTGAGGAATCGATCAGGGCAAGGGTTATAAACCCATTACAAAAGCTTTGAGTGGTCCCAGAAGCACAGTGGTCACAATAATTTTGATATGGGGAAAGGTTGGAATCATCAGAAATCTTCCTAGAGTTGATCATCTGGCCTGAGTAACTGGGCAAGAAGGACCTCAGTCAGGGAGATGACCAAGAATCCAATTGTCACTGTAACAGAGCTTCAGAAGCCCTCTGCTGAGACAAAAAAAACATTCACAAGGATGATCAACAGCACTCAATTAATTAAGCAGTTATGGTAGATTGGCTAGACAGATGTCACCCTTCAGTTTAAGATATATGACAGTTTAAAGGACTCTGAGACAATGAGGAGAAAGATTGTCTGGTCTGATGAAACCAAAATATAAGTCTTTAGGCAAAAGTCCAACTACTATGTCTGATAACGACGAATTACTGCTCATTATCTGCCTAATATAATCCCTACAGTGAAGCATGATTGAGTCAGCATTATACTATGTGGGTGCTTCTTAGTGGCAGGGTCATGGAGACTGGATGAATGAAGCCAAATATAGAGAGGTCCTTGAAGAAAACCTGCTGCAGAGTGCACATGGCCTCAGACTGGGGCAACAGTTCACCTTTCAGCATTACAATGACCTGAAACATACAGCCAAAACAATGCTGAAGTGGCTTCAGGATAATTCTCTGAATGTCCTTGAGTGGCCCAGTCAAAGCCAAGATTTAAACGTCATAAAGCATTTGTGGAGAGACCTGAATTTGGCAGTTTATAGACACTTCCCATCCAGTCTAATGGAGCTTAAGAGAATCTGCCAGGAAGACTGGGATAAACTTCCCAAATCCACATGTGCAACCATTGTCAATACTTACCCAAGAAGACCTGAAGCTGTAATTGCTGCTAAAAGGGCTTCTACAAAGTACTATAATGTATTTTGGAATACATACGTGAAAATGAGATTTCAATTTTTGATTTTTAATAAATTAAGAAACTTTTCTGAAAATATGTTTTCTCTTTGTCATTATGGGTTATTGACTGTAGACTGATGAGCAAAAAGACAAATTTATTCATTTAGAATTAAATATACAACATAATAAAGTTTGCAGAAAGGGAAGAGCTCTGAATACTTTCTGAATCCATTATACAAACATGAATTATCAGAACCACTTAATCCAATTTAGGGCCGCAGGATCCTGAGGTTCTATTCCAGCAGCACCAAGTGCAAAGAAGAAAATAATACAGCACACAAATATGCAGATCCAAATTTAACAACACTGAACCAGTTTAGTGTTGCCAACTAATGTTGTTGGGTATTCAGGTAGAAAACTAGAGTCCTTTTAGGAAAAACTATTACAGATACAGGAAAAATGTGCAGACATCACATAAATAGCAACTTCATGGATCTATGTGACTGTAGTGATAACCACTGCACCTAGTGACATGCGGTGAGGTTCATGACTGGTGAGGCACTGACTCCTTCAGAGTGAGATTTACAAATATATGAACACCAAAGAGTAGCTTATTCACCATTCAATTGGCGGCATGCACATTGACTATTATTTTTCATATCTCATCAGCATTTCTTTGCATACACACATATGTACAGTACATATTTGGTTAAAAAATAACATTACATTTATAGCAGCGAGAGAAAGAGCGGACAGAGCACATTTGCTCTGCACCCTCCATGTGTTCTAAATTTGCCATTGCAGTTCCACAATTCATACTTATTCAATACAAATGAAAGTTTAAAGTGGTGTACAAAAAAACGGATTTCAATTTTGACCTTGATTGAAATATTTAGTTGTTTTTAAATGATGCTTTAATCAATTGTTCAACAAAAGGATAACAAAAAAAAAAGACTTTTGTTTAAGGTCAAAATTTAGTTTTTAAATATTGGATTGTTTTTTTTTCTTATTCTGATCCCATTTTTTATAAAATTGAAAATTGTTTATGGTCCTACCTTTATTTGTAAATGAAGTCCATGCACCTATCCTTATCCACGAAAATCTCCGTCACTTTCTCATAAAAGTCCTCCTTATTTTCGTTTAGTTTTAAATGTCTTAATCTTCTATTTTGGCAGTCAGTTGGAACAAAAAAAAAAAAAAATGGATCACTGCAGTGCACTTGATTTTCTGATATTGCTAACTTATTGGTGCCCAGAGCCTCTCCGTAGAAGAACAGTGGCAACATGCAACTGTTGGGCTCACATGCGCCCCCTTCAGTGCAGCATGATACTGTCTGCCTCACCTTGTACCTTTTCAGTGAGGTTTTATGTCTGATAAGCAAGACTAAATATGTCACACACATTCATTAAAGATCTTAGCCAGACTGTGGAAAGTCAGGGTGTATAATAAACGTGTTTGCAAACATTATATTGGTGACATACAGACAGACAGCAACAGACACACGCCAATTGCATTCATCAACCCCGTGTGTGAGGGATAGCGCAGTCCGAAGTGAGGCTCGGCTCGTTGCTCGAGCACCTCAGTTTTCTCCCCTGTATCTGAACAGGAAATGCACAAATTTAGCTATTTTGACTATATAAATGATAAAACAAATTTATAGCACAGACTAGTGGATACATATATTTTATGTTACCATTATTAGTTTTTTTACTTTTCATGATGACAGGTGAGGCTCTGCCTCCCCTGACCACAAGTCCCTGACTGCACCACCATGTTAACTCCTTTACAGGTACATATGCATATTACAGGATATTAGCATTTAGATATTTTTTGCTATTACTATGACATGGTTGAGGGAAGGGCTTTTATCCTTTAAAGACACTTAGAGATATGTCACTGAGAACTTTGATCTTCACGTTGGACTTCCCATGGCAATATGTAGAAAATTATGGTTCTGAATAAATTTAGTTGAACTTTGGCTCTTAAAAAGAAATTGGTAGAACCATTTCTGCAGCCAAAACTGGGAATAGTGTTTTCTTTTTGAGTGCCTTAGGGCTAAGATAATTCACATAGCCCAAATCCTCTCTGCCTGAAGGCGTGGGCTCACCAACCCAGGTCACTGGGTCAGGTTTAATGTTACATTGATAACAGCAAAGAGAAGAATTATTAGAGACATACATGGACTTGGCATTGGAAATTGATTATTTGAAAAGGAAATTAAGCTTATTTGGTAGTGAAGAAGTGTAAATAAAGATGGATTTGCCTCAATGCACAGCATTGACTCTAGATGTTGGTGTCTCTTTTTCTACTGGAGTTTATTAGCAGGAAACCCCGAGTTGGATACTGTACAAGGAAATCACATCAAGATCTACCCCATTTCAGACATTTGTACTGTTGTAACTTCTGGTAATCATTCTTAAACAATAACCTAGATTACAAGAGCCTTGAGAAGCCTTTTATTTACAGCATGAGCTAATAGGAGAACTTTTGCATTTGTGTGCCCATAGACTGCCTCTGTACAGGAAGCGATGTACTTCTTAGTAACATCAGCTCATTTAGTCCCCACCTTTTACGCACTACCATCACTACACTCCACCTATTCACAGTGCAAATGCTGCTGACTGCACCAAGTGTTTCCCCAAGGAATTTAAAAGACTCTAGATGCAGACCCCCAGAGCTCCACTCCATTGAGGAGGTTGTAACTTTATATTATACGTCAGTGATAACATGTGGTTACACTATGGGTAAGATTAGGGTGGGGGAGGGTTATCCAACTCAAATCAAGTATAACAAGTGACAAAAACCTGCAATCCAGTTGGTTGTCCAGTGGAACTACCGAATTCCAGAGCTGCAGAGGCCTGCTGCTGGACACATCTGGTGGAATCACACCACAAGCTATTCCAGTATAGACACTTGCACTGTGGTAACTGGTAGTTGCCAGTCACAAACATTTAATTACAAAGGCCCTCAGAAACAGCTCCTTTACTTTGTGGGCTAATAGGAGAGTTCCTGCCTCTGTGAACTTCTAAGTGCTGCAAGTGAAACACTTCCTGATGGCACTGGCTAAGTTGTCTCTTTCACTCAGCCTTCACCTTTTGTACAGTACCACTTTTTCAGTATTGGTAGACAAAAGAGTTACTTCAAGGCTTATTCATACCTATGTGTTTTCCTACATGTTTTTTGCAGCAATGTAATGCAGGTTAGCTGCAGTACTCCACTAAAATCCGTTACATTTTATGGACCCTGGTCACATCACTGCAAAGGTGTGGTATGTTTTTAAAAAAATGTGACTTCACTGTCACCGGCATGAATTCTTAAAAAACATATTTTTAGATATCTATATACATTTTACATAAAAAGATGAACTAAAAAAAATTTACTGTTTGGTAGAAAATATAAAATATGACAATGCACTGCAATTTTGCATGGCATGACTAACACGTGCAGGACAAAGCCATGCCAACAAATGCACAGAGCATCAAATGTGCTCATATTTAAGGTAAATCCTCACCTTTTCTACCATGTATTTATTTTTTAAATTACATTTCCAGTAAAATTTCTGTGATGGTAAATCACAATTCATGAGATGCGTTATTGAAATTATATTTACATGTACACTGTACACGCAATGGAGAAATTATTACTTTATTTTTCAAAAAATTAAACATTATTGAGAACAATTGTCTCATGTGCTTTTGCTGTTATGTGGTAATTTTCATTCTTCATGCCTTTTGCAGATATCCTGTTTTTCAGACTAGTCAAGTTCAGCTCTTCCTTTGATGAGTTCAGTGGTCTAACATGTGCTATTGTGTATGTGTGTTTTAACCTAACCAATATCACGTATCAGCTTTGTGTAGTAGTTTTATATTATCTGTCGTAAATTATTTCACTATTTATTAAGCCAACAGTACATGAACTACATCAATTTACTTGAATTTTTACCTGCATGCAGGGGTATGCTGAGCTACAGAATAGACATTCATTTTGTATGCTTGTTTATTATTTCAGTTTTATCTTTTTAATTTAACTTAATTATATGATCTTCTTTGTAACTGAACAGTATATTTAGTACTGGGTGTTGGATTAGTGTCACCTCATCAGGATTTGATCATCACAACCTGTGCTTAGCTTCTTCGCAGTGCTAACCTTAAGCATTGCATTGTGTTAGGTGAGGTTTTGTTTGTTGTAGTCTGTTGCATATGCATTCTCAGGCTTATTTTCTCAAAAATAAAGTCACAGTCCTGGAGAATCAAAAATACTGTGGATGTTATGTGTATTGCAACTACTTGTTGTATCCCATGTGCAAATCTAGTGCTCCCATGATCAATTAGATCTGGCAATGACCCTATGTGACATACTGCATATTTTCTGAATAAAGACACTCACACAAACATACTTCCATGTATATTAGTGTGTTTTGTTTCTGTAGGAAAATGCACAACAACACAGGAATCCCACAACTAGTTGTTCTTTAGCATCCTCCACTCAAGTTAACAAAGGAAAACCACTGTTTTTGTGTATTTGTCAAACAACTATTTCTCATACTCTGCTTTCTTGTAGCCAGTGGAAATATTTTTCTTCTACCAGTCCTATATAAAGGGTATATCTGTACTGCCCCTTACTCAAGAAGCCAGCTTCAGGAATTCATTAATGACTTTACTAGTTTTTTAGAAATCAGTCCTTCTGTCATCTTTGTAGGACTTAAATCATCTGCCTATTATAAACCCATTAACTTCTTCTCTGCAGCTCCTTTCATTCCTGGCATGCAAAAAATTCTCCACCTCTTTCACAGTTCTTTAGATTATGCTGCCACTGCAGTGCTAATTTCAACTTCTGTAATGAAGCACTCACAATAAGGAATTTCTTCTTTGATAGAAAATACTCTCCTTGTATTATAGACAAGGCCCTCAATCAAGCTAGGAGTACACCTTGTGATATCCAGTCTAAGAGGAACCCCAATAATGAAACCCCCATCCCACTGGTCCTCCCAATCCACCCTAGCACCCTCTTTCTCCCACAGGTCATCAAATATAATTTGCCTATTTTCCTTTTACCTAACCCTTTCTGGACCACCTAACCTATACAAAATTCTCATCTGCAGCTCACTTAAGAAAGCAGAGCCACATTCCTCACCAGGTACTGTGAGCTGTGTCATTTGTAAATATGTCGCCTGCAATACCTGTGTATTTGGTTGCTCTGGTAAATTCAATATTAAATAACAGGCTTCTTGCCCGTTTATAAATGTTATCTACTGCATTTCTTGTAGTACGTGTCCAGTCAGGTACATAGGTGAATCAGCGAGATGGCTTGCAAATCATTTCAGAGATCAGGTTCGAGTCTTAAGATCAAAATTCTTATAAAGCCTATTGTAGAACACTTCACATCTCATGATCATAACCACATTGAGCTCTCTCGTTGTGTACTTTCAAAGGTCTTTAAAGAAAAACAGAAAAAGCTAAGCTCATTCTCACCCTGTGACAACATATAGTATTTCTCCAGGCCTCAATGAGCGACTAATTTTATAATTTCTCTCTTTATCTTTTCTAATGGCAGTATTTTCATGCCTACTCTCATCTTTTGTCCTTTCATCTATCCTGGCATTGTTCAATCTTTCCCTCATATAAACGTTACCTGCTCATTCCTTTTCAGTTGCACACCTGATGAACAATAAGTCTTTAAGTCTTATTTAATTTCCTGCCTAGAAATAACCTCTAGTCTTTTTTTTCCTTAAATGCTGATGCAATCCTACACTAACTTCATCACAACCCATTACCTGTCAGAAAATCTTTAATAATACATTTTTTCTAACAATGTTCTCTGTTTATCAAACAATGCCTAAATAACATTATACTACATACATTATTTTGTAACACAGAAAATACCTGCAAAATGTTTAGTGTCTTAATGGTAAACACTTTAGAATGCTGAAAACATTTTATGAGGAGAACTCTCATTACACCCAGAATATTGCCATTGTTTTGAAAATGTTAAATGTATTAATAACAAAGCAAACAAGGGATAAAGAAACAAAGAAAGAAGAAAATGTTCAAAAACATGAAAAATAAATCTTTACTGCCAGTGTACCACCAGAACTGGAAACTAGCAGTCCACAAGGGCACATAGGAAAGCAGGACTATTAGATGAGAGGAGATATCACTGTCTGCCAACAGACAGAAGTCAAAAGCCAGAAGGTCAGGAAATTTTGAATAGCCAAAGCCCAAAATAGTTGCCAAAAATCACACAATAATCCTCCTTTTAAAGCTGGTTAATCACAAAGGTTTTTTATTTAGAAACCCAACACTTTGGTCATCCTCATACTCAGTTTGCTACATTTTTAGCCTTTTTAAACTTATTTTTCTTGTTTATTATTTTTATTATTAATCTACCAACATCATTTTGTTTCTTGTTTTGGCATTGTTGCTGACAGTTTTTTTGATCTTTACATGTTTGCAAGTAAATTCGGTTATGGCTGCTATGACTGTTGCCAGTCACATGACAAAGAAGTCATGTAATGCATTACAAGGTGTATAAGATAGTGGTGTACTACTTCTGGCATTCAGTCAGCCTTTTTTTGCTATGATTGTTCAATTTGTCAATACAGATAGTAGAGATCTATTAACAGGACCAGGCGATAGGCAAAAGTAATGTGATGTCAAAAAACAAAACTGGAATATAATAATGAATACAGACCAAAGAGAAGGTAAGGGGCAGTGCCATATCCATCTTCAGAAGCATCTCCATAATGATGCATTTGTGCAGACATTATATGACCGTGTCCAGTCAGTTTAATGCACCTGCTAACATTGTTATCCACAATTAGCTACAAATGACCCCACATTTTGAGACCAATATGCAACCCAAAAATCAAAGTAATAAAGAATTGCAAAACAAAACAGTTGCCATTAGGTTAAAGAAAAGCTAACTAAACTGTCTGCAAAAATTTAATAGAACCCATCATTATTCTGTGCACTTCCAGAATAAATAAATACCAATGCCTAACTGACAACCTGATGTTGCATCATAGGTATTGTCTTGATCAGTGGTTCCCGAACTCGCTCCTGGGGACACCCTGTGGCTGCAGGTTTTTGTTCCAACCAGATTCACAATTGGTGATAATAATCGATAACAACTGATCTCATTTAATTAGCTGGTCTTTTTCATTCTTCTCTTATTCTGCATTCAGAAAAACACAACAGTATGGATTTTACATTTAGACGACATATCTCAATTTTTGTCTAAAGCCATACATGCTTAACTCTCTTTTGTTATTTTCCTATTATTTTCCCCTTTTGTGTTGTTTGCTCCCTTCATTTATCCCTAATAGTGACAATTAACAACCAGCAGACACCCGGGATGATGAAAGCAGCAATGACTTCAGTGTCAGACCCGCTAATTACTAAATAATTAATTAAATAACCAGAACACTTTGAAAAGCAGAATAAAAATCAGGTTGAAAATACTGTTTACGACTTAAAAAAGCTATATATTTCCCATATAACTGCTTATTACATTTTAATAAAAATCTACCTAACTTACTTTTGTCATTTCTACATTGACTGACTTAATTAGGCTAAGAGTCCAATGAAAAACAGAAGTTGGTTGGAACAAAAACCTGCAGCGACAGGGGGTCCCCAGGACCGAGTATGGGAACCACTAGTCTAGATCCAGGCCTGGAGGGATGTCTCTTTTTCCTAAGCTAAAAGCTGAGAGATATAAAGGCAATGGTGACCTTAGGGCCATTAATGTTCACTGTGCAGTTCCTAATCTCTGATCCTAGCATGTGGTGTTGAGGTTTTATCAGCTATTGTCTCATAGATCTTTAATTAATACTGACCACAACAACATTCTGTCACTTTATCTTAATTGGATTACACCATTATCTTTACTCTATTAGCATCCAATTTAGGTGTTATTTTGACACTAGTGTGTACTTTAAAATGGCCATAACAAAATATCCAAAACATGTTTTTTCAATCTTAAAAATGTTTGCAAGTTATGGCATTTTGTAAATATGAAAGATACTGAGAAATTAATTCATGCATTTATTTTTAGTAGAATTGAAGATTGCAAAGATGATCTGCTGTGGTAACCCCTAACGGGAGCAGCCGAAAGAAGAAGAAGAAGAGAATTGACCATTGCAATGCATTATTCACTGGCTGTTCAAATCATTCTTTGGGAAGCTTTTGGTTAATTCAAAATGCTGCTGCAAGAATTATTACACAAACCAGAAAATTAGAACATATAACTCCAGTTCTCAAGTCCTTACACTGGCTTCCAGTTAAGCTTAGGGATGATTTCTAGATACTCCTTTAATGTGTCCTCACATGTTTAATTATTAACAATATAGATTATTTAAATGATGTTAACATTTTATCTGTATAATGTAATAAACATATTTTGCTGCATTTCATCTTAAAAATTATACCGTCATCATATGTAAATACGTGCTTTATAAAGTGGCGCAGGTTGTGCAATATTATAAGTTGTAATAAGGTTTCTTTTGAAAAAGAATAATATTTCCACAAAGAAAAAGTTTTGGGGACCGTCCCCATATATTGTCGTCCAGACAATCAAAGAAAACACGATTCACAGTCTTAAATAAAACAATGAACAATTTTCTTGAGAAAAAATGGCGACTTTATAGAGGGAAGGATTATGGGACAGGAAATGGTTGGCAGTAAGTGACGTCTTGAAACAGGAACCGGAAGTGACGTCATCGGGATGGGACGGAGGTGATGTGAATTGATGGAGCCGGAAGTGACGTCATCATGGTGGAACCGGAAGTGACGTCGTCACGGTCATTTTGGAATCCGGAAGTGGAGGAGTTATTTTTCTTCCAGTTTTCTGTCGGGCAAAAGAGATTTAGGTAAGTACCATGTGACAACCCTCTATCTCGCGATGTTTCACTCACCTTTAGGCTCTTTGACTGCCTCCTAATCGCACATGTGTGACATGACCCCCCTCAGCCCAGACCCTCGGGTCGGGCGACCTGCACCGAGAGGTCGTGGACACGAGAGAGAGCATCTGCGTTGGCCTGCAAGGAACCTTTACGATAAATGACATTGAAGCGATAAGGTTGAAGATTCAAAACCACCTAGTGACGCGAGGTTAGACTCCCGATGAAGGGACATCCACTGTAAAGCGGCATGATCCGTCACCAGAGTAAACTCCCGCCCCAGTAGGTAGTACCTCAAAGGACGTAACAGCCCACTTAATCGCCAAGGCTTCTCGCTCCACCAGCATACTTGGTCTCGGTCCAGCAGTTTCCGGCTCAGGTACATAACAGGGTGTTCAGCACCATCAGCGCATTGGCTCAGCACGGCACCCAAGCCTGTGGCGTCGTCGGTCTGGAGGAGAAAGGAATAGAAAAATCAGGAGATCGTAAAACAGGTGCTGAAGTAAGGGCCAACTTTAAGTCACCGAATGCCTTTTCAACCGAAACATCCCATACCACTTTTAAAGGTGCTCGTTTCCTTGTCAAATTAGATAAGGGCAGCAATTTCTGAGAAATGAGGTACAAAGCGCGATAGTAACCTGCCAATCCCAAAATGCTTGTACCTGCGCTTATTCATCGGACGGGGCCAATTAAGAATGGCATCAATTTTGGAACATTGTGGTTTAACAACACCCCCTCCTACTAGGTAGCCCAAATATTTGGCTTCTTTAATCCAAAAACATTTCTTTGGATTAATTCGAAGACCAGCATTAGCTAGCGTGGAGAGTATTGTTTAACCTGCAGACATGATCCTTCCGTGCTGGAATAAATGACCACATCATCTAGGTAGGCAGCTATATGAATTGTGGGGCCTTAGCAGTGTGTCTACCAGGCGTTGGAAAGTAGCTGGTGCCCGTGCAAGCCAAAAGGAAGGACCCTGTACTGCCAATGTCCACTGGGTACTAAAAGCGTTTTTCTTTGGCGAGTCCGCTAAGGAATTTGCCAATACCCTTCGTCATGTCAAGAGTAGTTAGGAATTGAGCGTTCCCCAGCCGATCAAGTAAATCATCTATCCGCGGCATGGGATACGCATCAAATTTAGAGACCTGATTAAGTCGACGAAAGTCATTACAAAACCTCCATGACCCATCAGGTTTAGAAACTAAGACAATTGGACTAGACCAAGGGCTATGGCTTTCCTCAATAACCCCTAATTCTAGCATTCGTCTAATTTCCAACTCTACTTCCGCTTTCTTTGCCTCCAGGAGCCTATAAGGTCTCTCTCTGACAATCACTCCAGGGTTAGTAATAATATCATGAACAATCAACGCAGTACGTCCTGGTATCTCGTCCACAACTTTAGGGACAGACAAGATAGCCGTCTCGAGATCTTGTCGTTGTTTGAATGTCAAATCGGGGCCAAAATTGAGATGGGCACATGACATAAAAGAGAACGAGGCTGATTGGACGAGGGATCAGGTTCCCTGTCCTTCCATGGTTTCAGCAAATTAATATGATATACTCGTTCAGTAGGTCGCCGATTAGGTTGTTTAACCAAATAATCAACGAGACCTTTTCTTTCTTTAATTTCATAAGGGCCTTGCCAATGTGCTAACAACTTTGAATGAGAAGTTGGGACGAGTACCATCACACGATCACCCGGGACAAACTCCCGAATGGTGGTGTTTCGGTTATAATAACGGACTGCGCTGCTTGTGCCTTTTCCAAATTTTCTTTTAGAATGGTCTGATTTTCTCTAGTCTATCGCGTAATTGCGCGATATATTCAGAATATTTGAAGTTGGGAGGACCTCCTCTTCCCATCCTTCTTTTAGCATATCCAAAAGTCCTCTGGGTTGTCTTCCATATAATAATTCAAAGGGAGAAAACCAGTAGAGGTCTGAGGACTTCCGATAGGCAAACAAAGCGAGAGGAAGCAACTGATCCCAGTTTCTTCCATCCTCGTTAACTACCTTGCGTAACATCTGTTTCAAAGTTTGATTAAAGCGTTCTACCAATCCGTCAGTTTGGGGATGATAGACAGACGTTTTCAGATGTTTTATTCTGAGTAATTTGGCTACTTACCTGAACGTCTCCGAAGTGAAAGGAGTCCCTTGGTCCGTTAAAACCTCTTTGGGGATCCCAACACGAGTGAATATCCCTATTAATTCCCGTGTGATGTTTTTTGTATTAGCTGAGCGCAAAGGAACAGCTTCCGGAAAGCGAGTGGCATAATCTACTAGCACCAAAATATATTTAAAACCTTTTAACGAGGGTTCCAATGGTCCTACAGATCGATACCGACTGTTCAAAGGGATATCAATAAGGGAAGGGGAACGAGAGGAGCTCGCGTCCTTCTAGGAATCTGGCGAAGTTGACACTCGGACAGAAGCGCAAAATCGCGGACCTCCTCGTTAATTCCGGCCAATAGAATCGGAGCTTTATTCTCTCTACGTTTTCGAGCCTAAATGGGCTCCTAGAAGGTGAGCGTGTGCTAATTCACACACTTTTCACCGAAAGTGCGTGGAATTAACAACAACGTTCGCACTTCTCCCTCGTGATCTGCCACTCTATATAATAATTCATTTTTTAATACAAAGAACGGCATCGGTGGCATGGGATCCAGGGTTGTATAACCCTCGGTAGATACTACTGCATTCCTAATATTTTTTAAGGAATCATCGTTCCATTGTTCCCTTTTAAAAGATGATGGTGTTAATAGGAATTGAGCAGTTAAATCTTGTATAGGGTCTTGTGCGACCTTAAGGGCGTGGTTTCTGTCTCCACGTCTTCTCGTTAACTGCTGGTTCCGCAGAGGTCGATGGGACATCAATTTCTTCACATTGGGTACCCATATGGGTCCGTGCTACTGTGGGACATGGCGTGGAGGCAGTCGGAGCAGTTTTCTCCATTACTAAGCCCAAATGTTTCGGAGGTACAGTTACGTTATTACCGCTGGTAATATTATTCCAGTCTCTACCCAATATAACTGGAAAAGGGGGATCCGGTAATACAGCCATGGCCATACTTGTTAGGTGATGATTCACGGATATTACGCATCTGGCGTTTTATAATACTGATATCCCCATGAATACATTTTAGACTAGTTTTATCCTAGTCCACTGTTGCGGTAAAGCGAAGCGGGTGGCAACAATGGAAATGTTACTCCCGGAATCAAACATTGCTCTTACCTTCCTGCCATTTATAATAACTGCACCTGTATATGGAAGAGATAAAGGATTAGTCACAGTGGCACAATACCTTTCTCCCTTAACTAATGAGCAATCCATGGCTCGATGGTACAGTTAGGGGACAGATGTCCAATCTCCCCACACTTGAAACAGCGGGGAAGACTAGCACCTCTGTCCCGCTTATGGACGGCAGGCTCGGGAGCTTTTCGGGTGGGCTCAGGAGTTGCCCCACATGCCTGTTGGGTTCGACGAGAGAACCGTTCCGATTTCCCTGATTTGCAAGCCGCCCAACGACGCTCCGTGATCTGGATCAAGGAGTCCATGTCCTCAAAATTATGTTTCCGGACTTGCTGGGCGATATGGTCAGGAGGGCATGCACAAAAGTCTCATGCGAGCAGTTCAGCCATTTTATGGGAATTATTGATATCGGGCCGTAGCCAGCGACATACTTTTCCCCAGGCTTCAAAGCCCTGGGTTCTTATGGGTCTGTCGGGATCAAACTGCCACTCCCTCCATTCTCTCGCCTGCTGCTCCAGGGATACGCCGTAGCGTTTGAAGACCTCCTTTTTTAAAGCGTCATAATCAGCAGCCTGCTCCTCAGTTAGATCGTAATAAGCTCTCTGCGCCGTTCCCTTCAGGTAGGAGCCAGTATGTACGCCCATTCCGACCTCGCCATGCGTTCCGCTTAGCGGTACGCTCGAAAATCAAAAAGTATGTCTCAATGTCATCTGACTCTGTTAGTGTTGCTATAGCAACAGGTGGTGGCGGCGACCTCCATCCGTGTACTTGCAGTAGCAGCAGCAGCACGAGCGTTGGCTTCAGCTACTTGGGTCCTTGTTTCCCCCATCTGTAGCTTCAGGGTTTGCAGATCTGTCATGATGGTGCTCAAAATGGAATTAAGGTCCTGTTCCTCCGACATCTTTTAAACTTGACGAAGAACAATCCTGCCGACTACGCCAATGTAATAAGGTTTCTTTTGAAAAAGAATATTTCCACAAAGAAAAAGTTTTGGGGACCGTCCCCATATATTGTCGTCCAGACAATCAAAGAAAACACGATTCACAGTCTTAAATAAAACAATGAACAATTTTCTTGAGAAAAAATGGCGACTTTATAGAGGGAAGGATTATGGGACAGGAAATGGTTGGCAGTAAGTGACGTCTTGAAACAGGAACCGGAAGTGACGTCATCGGGATGGGACGGAGGTGATGTGAATTGATGGAGCCGGAAGTGACGTCATCATGGTGGAACCGGAAGTGACGTCGTCGCAGCCATTTTGGAATCCGGAAGTGGAGGAGTTATTTTTCTTCCAGTTTTCTGTCGGGCAAAAGAGATTTAGGTAAGTACCACGTGACAACCCTCTATCTCGCGATGTTTCACTCACCTTTAGGCTCTTTGACTGCCTCCTAATCGCACATGTGTGACAAAGTGTAGTGCAAGTTTACAGTGAGGTAATTGTACTACAAGTTCTACAAGGAGCACTTGATGGGCTGATTGAGTACGTTTGTAGCTCTTGGGATGAAACTCTTTCTGAACCGCAATGTCAGTACAGGAAAGGTTCTGAAGCGTTTGCCGCATGAGAGCAGTTCAATAGACAGCATGGCTGAGGCAGCGTGAACTAGATGCTGTATACCAATAATTCTCTTTCCGATCAGGATGCACACTCAGATACAGTGGGATAAATAGTTTGAGTGGTGCATTGAGAGGAACAACGCTAAAGCAGCTATGGTATCTGGAATAGTTTGGCCATTCTGTGGACCATTATATTGTTATAGGTTAATTACAATCAGATGCCTTAAACTAATAAACAATATGCGGTTAATTTCAGTGTATTTGATAAAGCTGTGTCAGGGATGTGGATCTAAAAAAGAAACAGAAACCACACTGGAACAAAAGCACTGCTTTGATGCTGGGTGCCCGCAGTTTGCAAAACTGAGCAGAGAACTTGCATACGCCAAGCATTTAGCTAGCGTGATAATGTGCGTGGCTTTATGCCAAGTTTAGGTTTTATACATCGCGATTTGAGAGTGGAAACAGGCTTACGTAACATTTTTGTGCATACACACCATTTATACATGAGCCCCATGTGATGGAGAGGCAAAATATCAGGGCTGGGGGAAAAAATATCTATACAACAAAATTTTGTTGCCACAGTTAAGATATTGCAAGATAAAGGCATAGGATGCAAGACCATAAAATTAAAGGGGACAGAAAGAGGAAAGTTTTTAAATGGTTAGAGATGTTATGAAAGGACCTGTATATAATTAATTCACCAACTAACAAACAGCAACCTGAAATGTTAGAATAGAAAATAACAAGCAAGAGGCTCAAACTACTAAAGAATATTTTACTGTCTAAATGTTGCATGGATACAAACCACAAAGTGTCACCATGTTTTATAACAGAACTGTGATAATGTTAGAAATCATAACTTCTTGTGGTCAATGAGTAGCAATGGTGCCATTGTTAACAACAAAAAAGTCACAAAATGATAGCCCCATATCTTTAAAATACTCAACAAAAAAAAGGTCTGTGTAAAAAAGTACAAAACATAATGTTTAAAATTTAGAACATTTTTCTAATGCAAAATATAGTTTAAATAAACGTTTAAATAGCATTAACACACAGAACAATTAGCAATTCTGACAAAAAAGGTAAAAATGGCCAAAGATGATAATCCAAACTCAAAGCCAAAAGCTTTGACTTCAAAAAGTCTTTTAGTTTTTCGAAAACTGTAGCCATTTGTTGTCCAAAATCATGCCTAGCAAATAGCAGGTCATTACCTTTTATACTTCCTAGTTGATGACATCATGTCTGTTATGATTGGATTCCTTTTTCATATTTTTCAAAAAATGTTTCTGTATCGATTTTGGTAATCTGACACACATTTTGTTTGTTTATTTCACTGATTTTGTTTTTGACACCCAATTGTGAGTTGTCTCCATCGTTTTGATGGTTAGCAATTTTTTTGGGATTTGTCTACCATTTTACTTTTCCTGCATATTGCAATTTTGGAGTCCCTGCTGTTAGGGCAAATGTGCTCATTGTTAGGGCTGTGTCCTTTGAAGATGTGACATGACATAATGGGTTGAAAAGTTTTCCAGGAAATCACTTCCTCATTCAAGTTGCAGATTCAAAACCATTTTACAATTTCTCTTTCAAACTTTTTTTGCTAAACGATTTTAGGTTAGGGGAGACATGGTGGCGCAGCGGGTAACACTGATGCCTCGCAGTTAAGAGATCCGGGTTGGCTTCGCGGGTCCTCCCAGCATGGAGTTTGCGTGTTCTCCCTGTGTCTGCATGGGTTTCCTCCGGGTACACCGGTTTTCTCCCACAGTCCAAAGGCATGCAGGTTAGGTTCATTGGTGATTCTAAACTGTCCCCAGTGTGTGTGCTTGATGGATGTGTGTGTGTGTGTGTGTGTGTGCCCTGTAGCAGGCTGGCACCCTGCCTGGGGTTTGTTTCCTGCCTTGCACCCTGTGTTGGCTGGGATTGGCTCCAGTAGACCCCCGTGACCCTGTAGTTATGATATAGCGGGTTGGATGATGGATGGATGTATGGATGATTTTTGGTTAACAGCTTCTTCACTCTGATTTATTTACTACAAGCAGCTTTAGCGCTTGTACTTTTTGAACTCCCAGGCTTTCGGCTTTTCTCATGACTCATTCTCAAACCCAGTTTGCTTGAAAGCATTACACTGACAATTCAGTTCCTGGTGTCACATTATGGCAACAGCTTCACATTGCTAAGAACTATATAGCCATCGAGTCACAAAATGGCAGTGGCCACAATACACAAAATGGCCAAATTTAAAAACAAAGTAATAAAATGGCTACAAATAAACAACATAATATTGATAATAATTACAGTACATTATGTACAGAAATTGAAAAATGTATTTCCAAATCTCCCTAAATCCTAACATTATTATAATTCTGGTTTTATAATCTTATGCTATGATGTGTAGAATCCAAAGCCTGTATGGTGAAGATTTCACAACTATTTTTTTAAATTATTAGGAGCTTATAGATCATATCCAATTTGCACTGTATATGCCTGATTATAACAAAATAATGCTCACAGTTCACACAGTGGCTGCATATCTCTAAATACAGACGTGCACTGGAACAGGTGTGTTCAAAATACACTAAGGGGACACTTTTGTTCCAGTCATATCACCAGTTCTACATTTCTCTTGGTTTCTGCCCTTTAATCAAATGGATTCCTCCAAACAGGGAGTCTTATACCAAATTCTGGGGGCACTTCCCACCAAGCCCCATAATTACTTTTTGTTGCGGTCCGGTGCCGCTAGGATAGTTACATTTTCTTTGAAATTGGGAGTAACTGTAGATGTGAGTGGTGTTTTGAGGCAATGAAACTTGACATTCTCTAATCTGGATAGATAAAAGCTGACACACAAACGCTGGTGAATCTACCTTCTTCATATCTCACCATTACTTGTTTTTTTTATTCAGTTTATTGATTGTTCCTGCTCACGCTGAATTAGTATGCACCTTATGGTCTAAGATGTCAAAAAAAACCAGAGACATAGGTATATATGATATTTGTAATTATTCATTTTATGACCTGTATAGTAAATTTCGGAAAACACTGTGGCAAGGATGCAACATTATTCATATTCATTCGCATAACGTCTTGTACTTGTAATTGGTGACCGCGTTTTTTTTTTTTCGATCTTGCCAGTCTCCACGTTGCTGTGTGGGGCTGTTTCTTTTGTGCTCCAGGACATGCAGAGGAAAGAACAGTACAGAATGGTCAGTTCAGCGCTATATACAATCATCAAATTCAAATGTTAACAGTTCACACACACGCAAGGACCGTTCTTCCTACATTTACGACATGTGTACCTGTTGCAATGTACACACTTCTCTCTATGCTGTGGTTCCTATTACATTGAAAGGGTACCTGACACTGACTCAGTTTACTTCCTGGGGAAAGCGGCTGTCTTGGAACAGAAGTTTGTCGACGTTGCATCCTCCTTTTCTTTTTCCATCACCTTTTCAGAAAGATGCGATGACGAAGTTCCTCTGCAAGGTGCGCCATGAACACTCTTTTTTTCTCAGTGGCCCTCGTGCATGCCTCTTGCACAGTACATGTGCATTGATCGCTGCCAGGTCAAGCTTGTTATAGCACACAGCAACTGGCTACCTGCGTAAAAAGCTCATGCCTTCTGGTGCATGATGTCAACGCAGCACGGGGAAAAAAAGAAAAACAAATATATGAGACATTGGGTATAAACTTATGATACTTGTAAAAGTTAGCTTTTTTCGGTTTTATTCTCTCAATCACGATGAAGTTCTAACCCCCTACACAACCCCCGATCTGACTGTAACTAACAGCACCTATGAATTCACACCCGATCTGACGCTGTTCGTTTTCAAATAATATTGCATTAGTGCAATGTTGTTTTCTGATTGGTACTATTCAGGTCATAAAATGATTTCTTCAAAATGTCAACAACACTTATGTTCAAGTAGTGCTAGTGAGCAGTGTGTAGGCAACATTACATTTGTGTGTGTTTTTTCTTTCTTTTCTCCTGAGCTATGAAATGCTGCTTCAGTTTGCTCCCCCCACAAAAAGAAAAACTGTACCGCTGACCATATTCTTTTCACCAGTGACCACTGTCTCTTATCCTGTTTTACCCTCATCCTCTCTCTCGTTCAGCCCGGCATGTATTCCATCATTGTCTCCCTGGCTCACCCTTCTCAGGTCTCGCAGTCAGCAGAGACATCACCATATGTGGTCCCTTTTGCCTACGGATTTAGCCATGACTCTCTCCTTTGTCTGCCATGACACCCCAAACCGCCTCTCCCGTCATCTTTATCCTTAAAAATGCTGCCACCTTTTGGATCCCTAGGGAGACTTCTATTGTTCCCCACTACTCCGAACTGTTCAGTGGGGAACCGATCTACCTGTTGAACGTTCATTGCTCATTCCTCCAAGGGTCCTGACCGCTTACCTCCACTCCTGCGTACTGGCTGACTGGCTACTACCTTCACCTTCTACTCACCTACTCTTTCTTTCAAACTCATCACAACAGCTCATCCCACTGCTGGCACCAAAATGTGACACCCTGCACCTGGCACCTCTGCGCATGTTCAAACTCTGAGCATCTGTAATGCAACCGAATGCATCAGTGGTGTAAATTGCAGGCACATAACCCAAAAGATATTCAAAGAAAATAAATCTTTGTTAAAGTGCCAGCAAGAAAGAAAAAACTCTTGTGTTCTAGTGTGCACTTCAAATTATATACAGTCCTCAGCAATGACACTGAATTAATATTTCTCTGTTATATAAAAAATAAACCCTGGGACGAGACGAGACTTTTTAGCTTCCCACAAGACATGACTTTTTCAGAGAGATCATTTCAAGTCCCGCAAGACGAGACTTTGTGCCAAGAGATTTAAACACGCCCGGGGCCAGAAATAAAAGCAAAAGAGTAGATGACAATGTAGAACGTCATAAAGAGGTTCAAAAACGTTGGCACGATACACATGCAGAGTAGGTTAGAGATAATGAAAGTACTAAAATTCAAAAGTCTCAAAAAAATGATAGTAAAGATCACATTAACACAAACAAACGGAAATTATTATTCGATGAAATAACAGAACAGCGAAAAGAGATTGAATATATTGTTCGGATTTAACATTTAAGTTGGAGACTTGTAGATCTTCTAATTCATGTTGCCATCAGGGAAAAGTAGTGTTTCTTCCCAATGACGAGGCGTATCCATGAGAATTAAAAGATCTGTTGTTTTGTGAAAGTTGTCACACACGCGTGTTTAGGAGGCAACTAAAGGGCTTTAATTCCACGTTAGGCCAGGGTGTGGCAAAGTGTACTAATTCTCTTGCAGACCATTCTTGGGAAATCCCGCCTGTTTCTGGGGCAGTCAATGACGTCACTTCCAGTTCTGGACCTGATGACATCACTTCCTTTACTGTCCTTTAAAGCTGCCATCTTGCTTCCAGTATATCAGTTCTGTTTTGGACTCAGTTGTGTGAACATGTCTGTTCGTGCTAATCATTTTTGCAGCCAGGAAATATTATACCAGTGGCTGCCCCATACCTTTGAAATGTGTTTTTGTCATTCTTGTGGCAAAGTGAAATTTACATACAGAGATGCAAAGTGGCTGGTGCATAGCGCAGGCCAGGGGGGTTGGCGAGCAAAGTGAGCAGGGGACGAAGCCCCCTAGTGTATGTATATATATATATATATATATATATATATATATATATATATATATATATATATATATATATATATATATATATATATATATATATATATATATATATATATATATATATATACACACACACATATCCTCTTTAATAAAACCCCTGTGTGTGTCCAGGTGTCCGTGTGTGTGTGTCTTCTAGTGAAGTGCGCATGTGCTGGGCCACACGGCACGTGTTCAGTCTCTTCCTGTGCATTACCTGTGCAGAGAGAGAGACAGACACACACACACACACACAGGAGCACGAGAGACAGACACACACACAGGTGCACGCGAGACAGACACACACACACTGGCACGTGCGAGACAGACACACACACAAAGACACACGCACAGACGTGCGCGAGACAGACACACAGGCTCATGCGAGACATACACACACACACACACACACACGCACACACACACACACGAGACACACACACACAGGCGCGCATGAGACAGACACACACACAAGTGCGCGAAAGACACACACACACACAGACGCGCGCAAGAGAGACACACACACAGGTGCGCGTGAGACAGACACACACAGGTGCAAAAGAGACGCACACACACACACACAGGCGCGCGCGCGAGAGAGAGACAGACAGACACACACACACACACAGGCAAGAGAAACACACACACAGACACAGAGGCGCACGCTTAAGAGAGACACACACACGCTAGAGACAGACACACACACGCAGGCCCTCAAGAGAGACACACACACACAGGCGCGCACGTGCATTGTTGCAATGTTGCTTTTCTTGGTTGTTTATTAAATTACGGATTTTTCAAATGTTCATTTTTTTCCCTGTGCTTAAAACTCATTAAAAAAAGTGTTTTTAGCGAGCGGGTTGTAAGGCTATAGCATGAACTCTTGCAGTGTTAGTTTTCTCTGTTGTTCAAGGTTTTCTTAGTGTTATTCAATGTTTTTACATTTAGTTTACTATAATGCTGTGCATTCAATGATGTAATTAACTATATCTGTGCTTAAAAACTTAAAAAAATATATATTTACATACAGTTCATACGGTCTGGAACGGATTAATTGTATTTACATACAATCCTATGAGGGAAATTACTTCGGTTCACGACCAAATCGGGTTGCTACCAGAGTTTTGGAATGAATTATGGCTGTGAACCGAGGTTCCACAGTATTACTGTCAGACAAAATTACAGGCATTTTATGGAAATACAAACCAGTATTGCTGAGAGAGAAAATTAAAGGCACACAATACAGTGACGCATATTACAGCCAAATACAAGGTCCCTTGCCATTTAATATAGACTGTTCCTACTAATGTTCATGCACTACTGTTCTAGCGCCCGTTATTGTAACGGGCTTAATGTCTAGTATATATATATATATATATATATATATATATATATATATATATATATATATATATATATATATATATATATATAAAACAGGCGGCTGGCGTTCATGCCCAGCCGGGATGCCCCTGCACACTATATTCAGGGGGAGCAGCTCTGGACAGTGCAATACCTCCCCCTGGACGCTAGATGGCCGACCCCCTGTGGTGGAGCTGTGCCTCGGTTTCCCACAGGGCTCCCTGGGAGGTTTAAGTCCAATCTAGCCTTTCTATTCTTGAGGCTTATGAGTGGCTTGCACCTTGCAGTGCACCCTCTGTGTTTACTTTCATGCAGTGTTCTCTTAATGGAAGACTTGGATATCGATACACCGACCCCCTGGTGAGTGTTGTTCACTTTGCTGGCTGTTGTGAAGGGGTTTCTCTTCACCACAGAAATGATTCTGCGATCATCCACCACTGTTGTCTTCTGTGGAAGTCCAGGTATTTTTGCATTGCCGAGTTCACCAGTGCTTGCTTTCTTTCTCAGGATGTACCAAACTGTAGATTTTGCCACTCGTAATATTGTAGCAATTTCTCGGATGGCTTTTTTCTGTTTTTGCAGCTTAAGGATGGCTTCTTTCACCTGCATAAAGAGCATCTTAGACCACATGTTGTCTGTTCACAGCAAAATCTTCCACATGCAAGTGCCACACCTCAAATCAACTCCAGGCCTTTTATCTGCTTAATTGATAATGACAAAACGATGGACTTGCCCACACCTGCCCATGAAATAGCCTTTGAGTCAATTGTTCGATTACTTTTGAGCCCCTGAAATGAAGGGATTGTGTTTAAAAAATGCTTTAGTTGCCTCACATTTTTATGTAATTTTTTTGTTCAACCCACTGAATTAAAGCTAAAAGTCTGCACGTCAACTGTATCTGAGTTGTTTCATTTAAAATTCATTGTGGTAATGTACAGAACCAAAATTAGAAAAAAGTTGTCCCTGTCCAAATATTTATGGACCCAACTGTACATATATATTGTGGAAGCTGGCCCAGACAAGCAGACATGTTTGAATCACCCCACAAACACTTTTATTTTGGTGCTCCTTATTTACAATTGTGCTCTCAAGTTCCCAAGTCCCCAAAGTCCTGGCCACAACAATGCCTCACTCTCTTCAGGCCTCCTCCTTGCCTCCTCAACCAAGCTCTGTCCTTCTCCTCACCCGACTCCAGCCATCACATGAAGGGACGCGGCCCCCTTTATAAAACTCCGGATGTGCTCCAGGTGCCTCCCGGCAATCTTCGACCGGCACTCCCCAGTGTGGCGGAAGTGCTGGCTGCATACCCAGAAGCACTCTGGGTGTCCCCAGTCCTCTTCCTGCCAGCACTTCTGGGTGTGGCGGAAATGCTGAGGTACAGGGCTCTCCAGGCACCGGGGCGACCAGGGTGGTCACCCCTTCGTGGTCCGCAGGAGGTGCGTCCCGGCTGGGTACCACCCTCAGCCGCATGCAATATATATATATATATATATATAGTAAGATGGATGCTATGTGTAAAACACAAGAAGTCTTTTATTTTTCTTCACCTGTTGGACACGTCTTCCCTGCGAACCCCACAGGCATTACATAGTCGCAAAGCACTTAAATCACAGAATAAACCCTCTTCCTCTGGCACCACCACTCCTCCCAGACAACCTCCTCCTCCTCTTCCTCCCAATTCTGGGCCTGAGTGGTGGTTGCCGGCCCTTTTTATAGCCCACCCGAAAGTGCTTCAGCTGCTTGATCGCCTGCTTCTGATTTCACTTCCGGGCGGGGCTGTAGAGTTGTCCAGGCTGGTATAGGATCCCATGCGGCACCCCCTGGCGGCCTCCTCAGATCCCAACAGGGCTGTGGAGAACTCCATCTCCCATGGAGTCCTGCAGGAAACTGAGGCACCATCCTCAGCCAGGGAGGCTGCCACCAAGCGTCCATTGGGAGGTATTGAGTAGTCCATGATTGCTCCCCTGGAACATGTGTAGAAGGGGTGTCTTGCCCGTGCATGGGACCCAGCTGCCCGCCACATTGCCGGTCTCTCAGATGAGCCCCATTTTCTTCTTCCGGGTCCTCCTCTTTCTCTGGGGTGCACTGAGAGTCCGAGTCACTCTATAGGAAGAAGAGGGACCCTTCACCATCTGCACCCCTTTAAACGGCCGCGAGACCGGAGCTAGCAATCGGGGAAAGGTTGTTTGGCAGCCGACATCCACCAGGTGCCTCCTTGCCACGCTGTCGGTCATCGCAGCAGCGTATCATGTAATGGGCGGAGTGGCCTGGCAAGCAGTACTGATCATGACTGCGGCTGTTGTGCTCCGCCCTCCCCTTTCCTCTATGGGACAGGCCTCACTCACCTGTACCATTGTGTCCTGCAGCCTGGAGAATGACATACCACGCATCCAAAGCCACTCGATAATGGCTCCCAATGGGGCGCCAAGCTTCTTTTCTAATCCCTCCTTCGTTTCCTACAGTAACTGAAATACTTTAGTAAGGGACTGCAGGGGTAGGATGACAGCTTCCACCTCCCGTGCAGTCCATGAAAAGTTAGTGTTTTCAGTTGGTGATGGACTTGGGCTCCCCTCGTCCTCACCCGCCCACCGCAAGCCATCGAGGCCCTGCGGGATCCCCACATGCCCCTTCGGGTAATCCCAAGGTTTGGGGAGAAGGTCCATCGTTCCTGCCTGCCAAACTTCCTCAGCTTGGCAACTGACACATGCCCCCCCTTTACCTGCTTCAGGGAGGAGCTCCCGCTCCTCTAGCAGGGACACCATGTCGGGAAGGTCGTCCGGGCTCTCCTCTTCCAGCCGATGGATCGAGACGAAGGGAGGACACAGCTCAGCCTGGCTCTCTCCCGAGCTCGCTCTGTCACCACACCATGGACACACGTCCTCAGGCCACCTCAGGTGCTTTGTCTTTCGCCATCTAGGAGGTAGGCTGACGCGAACGCAGAAAAACCTTCCCGCAGCCCTTCACCCTTGGGCCCATCACCTACATATAAAATGAATGAATAAACTTTTATTTATTATTCAGCTGGAGGGCACGTCTTCCCCGTGTCCCCCAGCCACAACGCAGTCCCAAAAAGACAACCACACATAGTAAAGCACTCTCCTTCTGCACCACCACCACTCCTCCCAGACAACTTTGTCTTACTCCAACTGAAACTGTCAACTGAGTGGTGGTTGCTGGCTCCTTTTATTGGGCACCAGGAAGTGCTCCAGGTGCTTGATTGCCGACATCCGACTGCACTTCTAGTGCACTAGTGTGATGAAACTATTGCGCAGAAGGGTCCAGCAGCTCCTGCTGCAGCACCCCCTGGTGGCGCCTGCGGAACCCAACAGGGCTGCACAAAACTCCAACACCCATGAAGCCTTGGGGGAGTCTGAGGCACCGCTGCAACCCAAGGAGGGGCTGCAGGGATGTCCCAGCCGGGCATGGGCCCTGGCCATCCATCACAATATATATATCCCGTGTGTATGGGAGGCAGCTAAAGGGCTTGAGTAAGGGCAATTCCGAGTCAGAATGGCATGTGTCAGAGTGCACTGATTCTTTTTCTCACTTTCCTACAGACCATGCACGGGAGATTCCACCTGGCCCTGTTGACGTCACTTCTGGGTCCGACCCTATGGAGGAAGAACTTGTTGTCTCCAGCCCCTTTGATGTCATGTCCGGGCTCGAGCCTATGGCTGAAGATCTTTATGAGCCCGACCCCTTTGACTTCACTTTCTGTCTTCCCCTTTAAAAGCTTCCATCTTTTCCTTATTCCCTCAGTTCTGTTTTGGACTGAGTTTTGTGCACATCAGTGCTGTATAACATTTTGCGACTTAGCAGCCAGGATGCCAAATATACAGGTGGCTGCCCCAAACCTTGCTATGACTCTGTGTGAAGTTTCTGACAATGTATATTTATATATCTTATATATAAACATCTACGTGTGGAACTGTGTGTGTCTATCCGGCCCAGAAATGAAACTCCGAGGAAACAGAAAACTAAATGTCTACGCGTGGAAGTGTGTCTGTTTGTTCGGCCCAGAAGTGTGAGGCTACTACAGCATGAAGTTCAGAGAACCATCAAGGCCCCAAGTCAACGATTTGGAAGAAGAAAGTGACTCTGTTGCCAAAGTAAAACCGCAGAAAAAAGAGAGAAACTCTCATGCATGCGATACGAGCACATCGGCAAAACAAATCCTCCTAGGAGAGAGATGCATAGAGTAGCTCATATAGTAACAGGCAGTTTCTGGGTCCCAGAATAAAAATGACGTTGTACAAAAACCTGTTGACAGAGAAGGTACTGTTGTTCATTTTATAACAAAGGCTTAGGAAACAACCATCGCAGTATAACGAAAATAGCAAGGTGTATGGGAGGCTGCAGGCAGTGTGGGGAAGGGTTTGGAAGAGGATGAATAGGAATTAAGAAATACCGTGTCGGCTGCGTGTGGGCGGAACTGGTTTTAAAGAGGAGCCGGAGGCAGCGTGGGGAAGGGTTTGGAAGAGGACAAATAGGAATCGAGAAATGCCGTGTCTCGGCTGCGTGTGGGCGGGACCGGTTTTGAAGTGGAAGCAGGACGAACCACAAGATATATATATTTATATTTGTTGCTGGAAATCTACAAACAGAGGAATAATTCATCTTGAAACAGTTTATTATTCCTAAGCTTTCAATTCCTTTTAGAAGCCATTATCAGAGGAAAATGACTAGACATACAGGAATCCAAGGCAATATACAGTAAATAAGGATAGGCGGGTAGGTGGATATAGGATGTGGAATTAATGAGGTGGGGTTTGGAGGGTGTTAGTCATAAAGTCTTGTTTATTATGTGCATGTTCTTTTTTTCAAGTGTGCATATTCTGGGTTCACGTCCAAATGTCTGTTCATTTTTTAAACATAAAATAAACAATATTAGAAATAATATAGTACATCCACCCAAAGTTATTCCAATTGAATCCCCAGATTCCCTTTTTAAGCAAGTTAAATTCTTTCACTGGAATAGATCTATTACATTGAATAATTTCTCAACTAAAATCCTCCAACTGTGTCCTTGACCCAATACCAAAAGACTTTTTTAAAGAAGTCTTGGATGTCCTAATTGATAGTGTATTTGACATAGTTAACTCTTCATTAGATATGGTGGTCCTCTCTGACTGTATTTAGACTGCATTTGTTAAACGCCAGCTCAAGAAAATAATCTCTGCTCCTCTGTTTTTGATAATTTTAAACCAATTTCTAACCTTTCTTTCTTATGTAAAATTCAAGAGAAGGCAGTAATTGAGAAGCTTAATGATTACTTGAATAAACATTCTTTTCTTGATAAGGTTCAGTCAGGCTTTAGAACAAATCAAAGTATAGACACTGTAAATGATTTGTGGGTTAATGCAGACAGAGGTCATATATCTGTTCTTATTCTCTTAGACTTCAGTGTAGCATTTGACACCATAGACTACAGTAAATTGGGTGGGCCTCTCTGGCAATGTCTTAAATTGGTTTTAGTCTTACTTAACAGGCAGAAAATTCTTTGTTAGTTGTGGTGATTGTACTTTGGAGACCCATGATATTGTATGTGGTATACCACATGAAGCTGTTCTGGGTCAGCTGCTTTTTTCAATCTACTGTACATGCTTCCATTAGGTCAGATTATCTCCAAGCACAAGGCAAGGTGAGCTACCACAGCTATGTAGATGGCACACAGCCATATTATCTATAGCTCCAGATAACCCTGATGGTCTTGGCTGTCTGATCCAAAGTCTTAGCAGTATTTCTGATTGGATGAGTAGAAACTTTCTCAAACTAAATAAGGAAAAACAGATTAGCAAACATGGATATAGCAAGGGCATTCGAAATTAACTTGATACCATAGGTTGAAAAATCATGGGGGAGGTGAAGAATTTAGGGGTAATCATTGACTCTGACCTAATTTTTAAATCGCATATTAACCAGATTACTAGGGCTGCATTTTTTCACTTAAGGAATATAACAAAAGTTATACCTCTTATAACTGTACAAGACACTGAAAAATGAATTCATGCTTTTGTTTTTAGTCGACTAAATTACTGCAGTGCACTCCTAATAGGACTACCTAAGAAAGACATGAATCAGTTACAATTAGTGCAGAAGACAGCAGCCAGAATCTTAGGAAAATCTTAGCACATCTCACCAGTTTTAGCACTGTTACATTGGTTAGCCATGTCATTCAGAATTGACTTTAAAATACTACTAATGGTTTACAATGCCTTAAATAACCTTGCTCCATCCTATATTTTGGAATGCATATCCCCCTACACTCCATGTTGTGACTTCAAATGGAGGTCTGATTATAATTCCAAGAGCCAGGCTTAAAAGAAGTGTTGAGGCAACCTTTTGCTGTTATGCACCTTGTCACACACGTGCAATTAGGAGACAGTTTAATAAGTGCATGTTCCCGCCGGACTGGGTGTTGGCGCTGTCCTCTAACTCTTTCTCTTCCGCTCCTACAGAAAAAACGATAAACCGTCAACCTAACATCACTTCCGATTCCCAGTAGACCACCTAGCACTGCTTCCTGTTCCAGTCCCAAGAACCCACCTACTCCTGATGTCATATCCAGTCCCAAGATGCCACTCTACCATTACATCACTTCCTGTTCTCTGACTATATGTGTTAGCCTTTTTGTTAAACTCTTCAGTTCTGTTTTGGACTCCTGTCTGTAAAGATATATCTCCGTATCAGCCGTTTCAAGTATACAGGGTGGATTCCCTACTCTTTCACATGGTTTTGTGTCTTTTTTTACAACCTAAAATCTGGAATACTTTACCTACAAAAATTTGCCAAGCTAATGCTGTGGAACATTTTAAAAAACTGCTGGGACCTGGACTTTTTTTTTCCAACACCTGCACCTTGTAGCTGGGTTTTATTATTTCCAAAATGCTGGCTTACACATGAACTAAATACTTAAACATTATGCTGTGGTCACAGCCGTGGATTAATTGGGTTTGAAAATGCATTGATAGATGGCGTAGGGATTCCATTTGCAGCACAACACCTGTAGTCAACAAGTCTGCACTGCAGTTGTGGTAGACAAGATTACAAGCAAACTTTAAAGGTCTTTGAATAGTTTTGAGTTTCATATATATGTAATGCCATTAATCCAACCATTGATTTTCACTGTGTATTAGGAGACATAAACTAATTTCGGTGCTGATGTCTACCATTCATTATTATGTGGGCAGAAGCAGAGTCTGGAGTGGAAGTAAAGATTTTCTTTTCACAACTGCATTGCACACACAACATCTTTACCATCTGGCAAAACTTCACCACCCATCCCTTAAATTTGTCATGTTTCATCTATATCCTGTTTTTTGATGCTAAATTTGTATATCTTCTGAATAAGGTGAAATACAAAAGGGAGACTTTTTGAAGCATGAGACAAGGCAGGAAGATACGCTGCACCGGTATTGAACAGTAAATGTGAATAAGATTTATTATGAGTTGCTAAACTGATGAAATATTGGAAGGTCAGTATATTTGAATAAAATTTGTTATGAGTTCCAAAGCTGATGTAATACTGGAAGGTCTGCTCTAGCTGAAGTGCTTATCTAGGGAATGCAAGACTGCATTAGGTCTGAGCAGAAAGAGAGTGGCCTGGGAAATAATGGTCTTCTTGGCATTAGCTGCTAAAATACAACACTTGCTGTGTTATTTATCTCTCTTGACTTGCGGGGTTTTTCTTGTGCAATTTTAAGTCTCTGAGACCCAGATGCTTTTCCAAAGAGCTTTCAATCTTTGCAACTGCAGGCATGTTATTACGGTTGAATTCTGCCTTTATTACTCTGCACAGAATGCCATGTTTAAGAACATTTGTGTAACTGGAAAAGTGAAAAATTCTGTTCATTTTAAGTTCAAACATTTAACCTCTGGTGGATACATGCTGTACAGATACTCTTTATACTGGCAGATATCATAGGAAGAAAAGAACATTTCAGAAGATATTGGTTGCCTCCAGCTGGTGCTGTTTACTCCTAAATATTTCTTTTAGTGAAATGAAGCTTTAGGTCCTGATTGCTTGCTCATCTAGGAGCAGGCAGTGTAGAAGGTTGACAACATTGGCACATATAAATGGAAAGATGTCACATTTCCTATTCTTTTTCTGAAAAAATGTTGGAAATGTATGTAAAATAAAGCATTATTATTTATAATTTAAAGCATCAATATAGCAGAAAGTATTTTTTTATCAGTCTTATTCACAATGCCTCTTAATAGTTTATTTAACAAAGTTTAGCAAATCAGGGAGACTCCTAAGTCTTGGGATTCTGTTTTCTGCTGCCTCCAGGGCAATGTTAAAAAAAATAACACCCCTGTTACACAGTACTTTATATTATTATTTTAGTTACATATTACAATGTTTGACCAATTCTAAAAATATAACACAGTGCCATGCCCATTCAGACATCTGCATCCATTGTACAATCTTCAAAAAATGGTTCTTTATTGGCTCCTTATAGTTCTTTACTGGTTTATATGGTTCCTTGTAGAACTATTGCTTGACAAAGCACCGTTTAAATTTGAGACTTGTTTCATTTCATATGAATTTAGTTCTTTGTGCTTCGAAAATCCTCTTAATATGTGGAAAAGAGCTGAAATCTTTAATGTACAGTAGGCTACCTACTGGGATGTGCGGTCAGGGGAGGCACCTCACTGATCATCATGAAAGTAAAAAAACATAATAATGATAACATAAAATAAATTTTTCCACTGGTCTGTGCTATAAATTTGTTTTCTGTATGATGCCAATAATTTTGATCTTTTTTATAGTCAAAATCGCTGAATTTGTGCATTTCCTGTTCAAGTACAGGAGAGAAACGCGAGGTGTGGCAGTAACAAGCCTCACCTCACCTCAGACTGCGCTTTCCCATACACACTGGGTTGATGCATGCAATTGGTGTTTGCAGACGAGTTTATTATACATCCTGACTTTCCACAGTCTGGCTAATATCTTTAATGAATGTGTGTGATGTATTTAGTCTTTCTGATCGGACATAAAACCACAGTGAAAAGGCACACTGCGAGGCAGACAGTACTGTGCCACCATGAAGGAGGAGAATGTGAGCACAACAGGTGCGCAGAGGCTCTGGGTGCCAATAAGTTAGAGATATCAGCAAGTCAAGTGCACTGCAGTCCGTATATTTTTATTTTTTGTTCTGACTGACTACCAAAATAAAACAACAACAACAATTATTTATATAGCACATTTTCATACAAACAATGCAGCTCAAAGAGCTTTACATGATGAAGAAAGAGAAAAAAGATAAAATAAATAAGAATTAAAATAAAGGAACACTAATTAACATAGAATAAAAGTAAAGTCCGATGGTCAGGGAGGACAGAAAAAACAAAAAAAAAAACTCCAGATGGCTGGAGAAAAAAATAAAATCTGCAGGGGTTTCTGAGGCCTCGAGACCGCCCAGCCCCCTCAAGGCATAAAACTAACATAAATAATCAGTCCTCATTGTATTCAGGGTTCTCATGGAAGAACATGATGATGATGGTCATGTGGACTTCTGGCCTTTAATCCATCAATGTAGGGACATCACGGTGCTTTGATCAGGTGGTGATGGCACAGGTTGCCACCCCAGAAAACCGGAAAAAGAACAGAAGAGAAAGCAGGGGTTAGTAAAGATTTTGAATATGAATACCATGATTAATAATGATAATTAATTGAATATACAGAGCATCAGGATTAAACTAAGATGAAGCTATGAGAAAGCCATGTTAAAGTAATGTGTTTCTAACAGTTTTTTAAAGTCCTCCACCGTATTAGCCTGGCGATTTCCTATTGGCAAGCTATTCCAGATTTTAGGTGCATAACAGCATAAGGCCGCCTCACCACTTCTTTTAAGTTTAGCTCTTGGAATTCTAAGCAGACACTCGTTTGAAGATCTAAGGTTACGATTTGGGGTGTAAGGAGTAAGACATTCCGGAATATAAACTGGAACGAGATTATTTAAGACTTTGTAAACCATAAGCAGTATTTTAAAGTCAATTCTAAATGCCACAGGTAACCAGTGTAGTGACATCAAAACTGGGGTGATGAGCTTGGATTTTCTTTTTCTAGTTAAGATTCTAGCACCTGCACTCTGTACTAGTCTTTTTTGGGTAGTCCTGAGAGGTGAGTGTTACAGTAATCTAGTCGACTGAAAACAAAAGCGTGGATTAATTTCTCAGCATCTTTCAGTGATATAAGGGGTCTAACTTTTGCTCTGTTTCTTAAATGGAAAAATGCTGTCCTATTAATCTGATTAATATGTGATTTAAAATTCAGGTCAGAGTCAATAGTTACCCCTAAATTCTTTACCTCCGTCTTGACTTTTAATCCTAATACATCTATCTTATTTCTAATAACCTCATTATATCCATTATTGCCAGTCACTAAACTTTGTGTTTTCTCTTTATTTAGTTTGAGAAAATTATCACTCATCCATTCAGAAACATAAGTAAGCCATTGTGTCGTCAGACGCTATTGATAACTACAGTTGTGTGTCATCAGCATAGCTATGGTAGCTCATGTTATGCCCCAAAATAATCTGACCTAATGGAAGCATGTAAATTGAAAAGAGCAGCGGACCCAGGATAGAGCCTTGTGGAACACCATATAGAATATCATGGGTCTTTGAAGTATAATTACCACAATTTACAAGGTATTTTCTACCTGCCAGGTAGGATTCAAACCAATTTAAGACATTGCCAGAGAGGCCCACCCATTGACTAAGGCTAAGAATATTTTGATCAATGGTATTGAATGTGGCACTCAGATCTAAGAGGATAAGAACAGATAAACGGCCTTTGCATTTATCCACAAGTCATTTACTACTTTAACGAGTGCAGTTTCTGTACTGTGATTTGTTCTGAAGATTAAGACTTTTAAAAACTAAAAGAAAATTAGGAGGACTTTTACAAGAAAGTGACCGATATTTTCGCATAGAAGGATAGGCGCATAGACTTCATTTACAAATACAGACCGTTTTCAATTTTATAAAAAATGTTATCAGACTAAGAAAAAACAATCCAATATTTAAAAATAAAAATTTGTCCTTAAATAAAATATTATTTTGTTTTTCTTGTTATCCTTTTGTTGAGCAGTCTGTATTAAAATTGCTTAAAGCATTAGAATAAAAAGCTTTTTTAAAAAAAAACTAAATATTTCAATTAAGGTCAAAATTTAAATCCGTTGTTTTTGTTTTCCACTCTATACTTTATTTTTGTATTGAATAAGTATGAATTGTGGAATTGCAACGGCAAATTTAGAACACATGGAAGGTGTAGAGCAAATGAGCTCTCTCCACTCTCTCTCACCGCTATAAATGTAACATTCTTTCTTAGCCAAATATGAACCTTACCTATGTGTGTGTAAAGAATGCTGATGAGATATGAAACATAACTAGTAGTCAATGTGAATGCTGCCAAATGAATAGTGAATAAGCTACTTTTTTGGGTTCATATATTTGTAAATCTTGTTGTGAAGGAGTCAGTGCCTCACCAGCCATGAACCTCGCCACACGCCACTGGCTACTTAGCAGAACACTAACGATTAAGAAGACCTGGACTTAACCTGTGTTATTGTAAGCAGTGAAAGCACTTTTAAAATCATAAGCCATTGGGATTTCACAAATCTTTTCACTATTATTTACTGTATGATGCTTGTTACAGATTGTGATAAATAAAGGTTCTTTTGGAACCTTCATTTAAACAGAACTTTGTGGAACCAAAAGTGGTTCCCCTTTGGCATCACTCTAAAGGCCCACTCTTTATTCTTAAGGGGGTAAATGGACTGGTACGTTTCACTGGTTTAATGGACTAATTATGTAGTATTTAAAAACTATTGCATAAAAATAAGTAATACACTACAGCCGAATTATTAAAAAAATTAGTCTTGTATAGGCAGCACAGTTTTTCTCGCACTTCCCTAAAGTCAGATGTGTTAATGCAATTGTCAATTTACAGAGTGGACTCTGTGATGGAGTCAGGGTTGTTTTCTGCTTTGATGCCTGTAGTGCCTGGATGGGCTCTAGCCTCTTGCAGTCCTGAGATGGATGAAGTTGGGTTGAAAATGTAACATTTGTAAACCTTGGAAAAGCATCTTTCCCCCTTGTTCATTGGTCAAGAGTCTTGTCTTTAATTCAAAATGTTATTCCTTTGAGGCTTTAGTTTCCTGAATGTGATAATACAATACAGTACAATACAATTTATTTTTGTATAGCCCAAAATTACACAAGAAGTGCCGCAATGGTCTTTAACAGGCTCTGCCTCTTGACAGCTCCCCAGCCTTGACTTTCTAAGAAGACAAGGAAAAATTCTCAAAAAACCCTTGAAGGGAAAAAATGGAAGAAACCTTAGGAAAGGCATTTCAAAGAGAGACCCCTTTTCAGGTAGGTTGGGCGTGCAGTGGATCTCAAAAAGAAGGTGGTCAATACAATACAAGACACAGATCAGAACAAATCTTCAATCTATAATAATAAAAGGCAAAGCACTCACTCACTCACTCACTCACTCACTCACCACTAATTCTCCAACTTCCCGTGTAGGTAGAAGGTTGAAATTTGGAAGGCTTATTCCTTACAGCTTACTTACAAAAGTTAAGCAGGTTTCATTTCGAAATTCATAACGGTCGATAACGGTCGACAACGTCCGCCATGTTGAACTTTCTTATTTATGGCGCCATCTTCTCGAAATTTGGTAGGCGGCTTCCCTGCGCTAACCGAAACCAATGTACGTACTTATTTCGATGGTATGATGCCACTGTCGGCCGCCATATTGAAGTTTCCAATGTCACTAATTCTCCAACTTCTCGCGTAGGTAGAAGGCTGAAATTTGGCAGGCTCATTCCTTACAGCTTACTTACAAAAGTTAAGCTGGTTTCATTTCAAAATTTTATGTGTAACGGTCATAATGGTTGACCATGTTGAACTTTCTTATTTATGGCCCCATCTTCATGAAATTTGGTAGGTGGCTTCCTGCGCTAACCAAAACCAATGTACGCATACTTATTTCAGTGGTATGATGCCACTGTCGGCCGCCATATTGAAGTTTCCAATGTCACTAATTCTCCAACTTCTCGTGTAGGTAGAAGGCTGAAATTTGGCAGGCTCATTCCTTACAGATTACTTACAAAAGTTAAGCAGGTTACATTTCGAAATTCTACGTGTAACGGTCATAATGGTCGACAACGTCTGCCATGTTAAACTTTTTTATTTATGGCCCCATCTTCATGAAATTCGGTAGGTGGCTTCCCTGCGCTAACCGAAACCAATGTACGTACTTATTTCAGTTGTATGATGCCACTGTTGGCCGCCATATTGAATTTTTCAATGGTCTTTGTTACTTATGGGCCCATCTTCAAGAAATTTGGTACGCGGGTTCCCAACGCTAACTGAATCCTACTTACGTACATATATACGTCCATAGTCTGCAGCTCGGTCACTGTGTGAGGCGGTGTTGGGTCCCACATCCCAATGCATCCCACGTTGTTGGCTGCCTGCCTATATAAGGCCGTCCATCACTCCAGTCTCTACATTCCCTTCCTTGCTTCGCCACGGGATTCACGTCTCCCTGCTGATAACTACAGCCTTTTTTATTTAATCCACAGCTTCTCCAGTGTTTTATTGTTCATTTATTACGATTATAGTTATTGTGTGGCTATTTTAGACTTACTTTACATTGTTCAGGTGTACATTTCCTTTATCATTCCAACCACACGCCCATTAACATGTCTATCGAGGTGATCACCATCGATCAAAGAACTGTCACTTACCGAGTGGTTTCCATGCCCGGAGATGGCACCTACCTTTTCCATTCTCTTTTACATATTGCACGGCCATATCAGGCTCACTCTTGAACATTGTATCTTATGTATTGAATGACTGGGACAGGTTCAAGGTGTGGACTGATGACGGTACAGGAGATAATTATACTACACAGGAGCACTATAAGAGTGAAATGCTTAAGCCCTTCACCTATGGTTCTGCATGTGAGTTGATGGCTGCCGCTGAATTGTTTGGTTGTCGCTTTCAAGTGTACCGAAATGGCCAAATATTTTACACCTTTCGACAACCGCCAATGCCTCTTAAACATCTTAGATTGACAGGTGACGATTTCAGTAGTGGACACTTTGATGTTTATGAATGCTTAAACTCTCAAAAGCTCAAAAGTTATCGATAAAACCAGAGACTGGGCGGTCTCTAGGTCTGGAATCCCTACAGATTTTTTTTTTTTTTTCTCCAGCCTTTGGAGTTTTTTTTTTGTTTTTTCTGTCCAACCTGGCCATCGGACCTTACTTATTCTATGTTAATTAATGTTGACTTAGGTTTATTTTTTATTGTGTCTCTTTATTTTTCTATTCTTCATTTTGTAAAGCACTTTGAGCTACATTTTTTTTGTATGAAAATGTGCTATATAAATAAACGTTGATTGATTGATTGAAAACCGGTTGTATACTTACAACGCTTGACAGATGCCGAATGTCTCTTCAACACAAGTCCTACAAATACTGTCGTAATTGAAACAATCCATGAAACTCAACCCGATTATGACAGCAGCAGAGATTGAAACAAGATTACTGTTCACATGGCCAACTGTACGTTGCATGCTCAAGAGTAAGCTCAGCGCACAGCTTGGTCATATTACAACCGGAGGGCCGAACTGACAACGTGGCATACAAAGAGATCATTAAGAAATAATTATTGGTATATTTTCCCTCAGTTTAAAAAGGTTTAATTTTCTTCTTAATAAAAATTTTATGGCAGTACTTCGCCGCTGCGAAGCGCGGGTATTTTGCTAGTACAGTATAAAAATAAAAACTTTACAAGTAAGGACCAGAATTTAACAGTAGATGATATCACATAATATGATTTGGACATTATGATATGCGCTGATTACTCAAAAACTATATATTTAATATTATTGTAGCACAAAAGCATGCAGTTTTTAAGTTTTGAGTATATGACTATATAACTAAGGTGAGTATTATATAACATGAGTAGCATGAATTTTTTTTTTTCCCATGGATGTTTTTCGAATTGTTTGTCATTTTACAGCATTGGTCGCTATTGGCATCTATTATATCACAAACTTTTTTTCTCCATTCTGCATAAAACATGAGATTATTTTTTTCAGCCTACACTACAAGCTACATGGGAAACACATTAAGAAAATTACATTTTTGTGTGAAGCATTACTTTAAGGATGTTTTATGTGTGCTCTATCTATTTTGCAGATATACTCTTTGCAGTATGATGCTCCTGTTTCATAAAAACACAGAGCTATGGCGCAGAAAAAAAACAAAAAAATAATTTCAGTTGATTGCTGGTTTTGCACTGCCCAGCAAACACTTGGTTAGTGCTGCTATGGGACAGCTCAAGAGTCTTGTGTTTGAGTCTGTAGTCTGTGTGTTCTTTCTTAGTTACCGTGGCTTCTGACACCTTAAAATGGTGTCACACACGTGCGCTTAGGAGGCAATCAACAGGTCCAGAGGTGAGTGAATGGTTACAAGATGAGGGGTTGTATGATGGTGCTAATGCCTCTCTTTCTAACCCTGCAGAACTAAAGAAGAAAAATAATTATTACACACCTGAAACAACTCACAGTTCAGAAAACAGTTTATCACACATTTCCGGTCCTGCCATGATGACATCACTTCTGGCTCCCGTTGATGACATCACTTCCTGTTTTTACCATTTCCTGTAGCTATTTTGTCATTGTATAAAAAGTCGACAGAACTAGGGAATCCATTCCCAGACGGGTTTATCTATTCCCGGGAACACAGTGCACGGGTACCTCACATGTGAACAGTTTTAGAACGACCGACACTTATTTTTAATAAAACTATTGCAATATGTTGACAACAATAAAAGACTAACCTTATCTACAAGCAGTTCATGTTGTCATATAAGTACATGTATCTAGTTCAAGGGTGCCCACACTTTTTTGGCTTGCGAGCTACTTTTAAAATGACCAGGTCGTAATGATCTACCTACATTAAAAATGCTATATATATCTATATCTATATATCTCTCTCTCTCTCTCTCTCTCTCTATATATATATATATATATATATATATATATATATATATATATATATATATATATATACACTCATCTAAAGGATTATTAGGAACACCATACTAATACGGTGTTTGACCCCCTTTTGCCTTCAGAACTGCCTTAATTCTACGTGGCATTGATTCAACAAGGTGCTGAAAGCATTCTTTAGAAATGTTGGCCCATATTGATAGGATAGCATCTTGCAGTTGATGGAGATTTGTGGGATGCACATCCAGGGCACGAAGCTCCGTTCCACCACATCCCAAAGATGCTCTATTGGGTTGAGATCTGGTGACTGTGGGGCCTTTTTAGTACAGTGAACTCATTGTCATGTTCAAGAAACCAATTTTAAATGATTCGAGCTTTGTGACATGGTGCATTATCCTGCTGGAAGTAGCCATCAGAGGATGGGTACATGGTGGTCATGAATGGATGGATGGACATGGTCAGAAACAATGCTCAGGTAGCCCGTGGCATTTAAACGATGCCCAATTGGCAATAAGGGGCCTAAAGTGTGCCAAGAAAACATCCCCCACACCATTACACCACCACCAGCAGCCTGCACAGTGGTAACAAGGCATGATGGATCCATGTTCTCATTCTGTTTACGCCAAATTCTGACTTTACCATTTGAATGTCTCAACAGAAATCGAGACTCATCAGACCAGGCAACATTTTTCCAGTCTTCAACTGTCCAATTTTGGTGAGCTCGTGCAAATTGTAGCCTCTTTTTCCTATTTGTAGTGGAGATGAGTGGTACCCGGTGGGGTCTTCTGCTGTTGTAGCCCATCTGCCTCAAGGTTGTGCGTGTTGTGGCTTCACAAATGCTTTGCTGCATACCTCGGTTGTAACAAGTGGTTATTTCAGTCAAAGTTGTTCTTCTATCAGCTTGAATCAGTCGGCCCAATCTCCTCTGACCTCTAGCATCAACAAGGCATTTTCGCCCACAGGACTGCTGCATACTGGATGTTTTTCCCTTTTCACACCATTCTTTGTAAACCCTAGAAATGGTTATGCGTGAAAATCCCAGTAACTGAGCAGATTATGAAATACTCAGACAGGCCCGTCTGGCACCAACAACCATGCCACGCTCAAAATTGCTTAACTCACCTTTCTTTCCCATTTTGACATTCAGTTTGGAGTTCAGGAGATTGTCTTGACCAGGACCACACCCCTAAATGCATTGATTGAAGCAACTGCCATGTGATTAATTGATTAGATAATCCCTTTACGTTGCTCCACGGTGTGTGGTTTGTTTATGTGACAGCATGTAGATCGGGGTAATTGCATTCATGGCATTCGTAGTCTGAATCACAATCTGATTGTATGGGTGGTTACCTACAAGGTAACGCTTGTTTCGGCAAACATCCGACACGGTGCCCTCTTCAGTTGTAAGAAGCAGATCATAGAATGTTGCAAAGTTTTACTGTCAAATAATGCAAAGAGTATGCGACACGTGTTTCGCCTTAATTCTGGGCTCATCAGGCGTACACACTCACTGCACGTCAGCGTCAGAGGCAAAGCCACGATGTGTGGTTCATTTATTTGACTGCATGTAGATTGGGGTAATTACATTCATGGCATTTGTAGTCAGAATCACAATCTGAATGTATTGGTGCATTTGGTATTACCAGTGTGTTAGAAGGAAAGAGATCTCAGACTAGCTGCCCTGTATGTCAATCAAGTGACAAATGCCATAGGGAGGACATATGATAGACTAACGTTTAAAAAAAATGTTTTTTTAATGCAACGCGATCTACCTGATCAGATAATGATACACTTGTTCTAAACAACGCCCGTGCTTGCCATTGCTCTGAAACACCGCCATTTCAGCATTTACTGATGCATCCAGTTTCTTGTCATCATTCTGTAATGGCAAGTTTCTTGGCACAGATAATGCGGATGCAACAGACTGACGCATTGCAATTTCAAGTTGCTGTTCAAAGCTGTTGTCTGACAGACGTCAATGAAGTCTGCCCCGTCCCGGCATTCGTGAGCGGCAGAGTGCAGACTCTTCCTAGTCCACTGTACTCAGTCTTAGTCAGAGCTGAGAGACTGACGACTGCTGCTGGTTGACTGAATCAATCTGAAAAACACTACACTGTGGGCCAAAAAACCATGCCACTTAATTATTTTCAACTATAACTCTGTTATTTCTTGATCGATTTTTACACTTTTACACGCTATATATGCAAGCTTGGCCATTCCCGGTTTCCCTGGAATTACAGCAGTTTCATTCCTGGGAATGCGGGAATAAAAAATGTATGTCCAGGAATCGGAAGCCCGGGAATGGATTCCCTAGCCAGAACCTCCATCTTATGTTGAATGTCTGATAAAAATGTATTTATCATCTTGACCAAATCAAGTGCAATATTATATGGGGCAAATCCCCAACCCTTCATAATTATTTCTTGTGACTTATTATCATCACAATGGTTTGATTCTAAACTTCAGGTGTTGCTCTTTCAATTTCAGCAGTTTATAGCCATGGATTTTCCTGACTAGCAGGTGGTTACGAGGCTGTCAGTTTACTTAATGCTAAAATGTGTATTGCTGTATTTTCTCAGATTATGATGACGGCATATGGTATTTAATGGCAGTCGAGACAGAGCAGGCACCAGCATCCTATTGTTTGATTGTTTTTTGTAAGACGAAACAGTACATGAATTTGCACGTCTTGCTAGTCATTACTAAAAGAGGAACGTGTCAGGTAGGTTAATGTTAAAGCAGTCTGCACACGCAAAGGAAAATTCTAGTATGGCCTTACCAGAATTTTTGCACCACAAATGCTTCTTTTCCTAACTTAATTCAAACTGCTGATATGTCTTGGGTTCTCGGTTCAAAAATTACCACCTATGGTTTGTGGTATAGCAGGTCCATGGCTCAAAAACTGTCTGTTTTAATAAATAAATAATGAACATGCTGGGGAGTGAGAGTAGGTGCGAGCAGTCTGCCAAAGATGTCCTGTCTCTGGGTTGGCATAAGGCGGTCAGTGCATTGTCCAGGGCATTAATCAGGCAATCGCACCTGTAACAGCTCCCCGGCCTATTAAAAGGAACGAAAGATCAAAAAATAAGTAGTAAGAGTCAAGAAAAGAGAGTGGAGGTTAAAAGATGGGAGAAGAAGCAGGCAGGAGCAAGAGAGAGGAAAAAAACTGGTGAACAGAATGGAAGCAGGTGGACGGGATTGAAGCCCTAAGAGAAGCACATGGCCATCGCTCAGTAGTGAGTTGTGGGTTGCTCCTGTTGAGCATCTTTGGGAGGAGGACCAACCATTATGCTCTTGTGGTGCTCTCACCAGGAGGAGCCTTTGAGACATCAGTGGTAAGAGTACAGAGCGCCCGCACTGGGTGGAGCCTGGATAGGCAACGGTTCAGGCGGAGCAAAGCAAAGTGGTTGCCTGCAGAACCATGGGAAAGGTGGCGGGGACATGGGCCAGATGAGATGGGTGTCTGCACCTGCTGGTAGACGTCTCTCCAGGCTGCAATGTCTGAATAGGATAAGCCAGGGAGGTGTAAGAGCTTATGGCTTTTATAATGAGTGTCCTGCATTGTGTTGTTTTAACCTTGTTTTTAACTGATTTATCTATTTATTGATTTTAATCTCCACAAAAACACTTTTTATGGATTATTTATTGTACCTTTCTGAGCACTGCACTTTGGGACACTTGTTTTGTGGATTTTTTTTTTTTAGTAAAAGCACTTGCACTTTTCACCATCCCCTTGCTTGGTGTGTTTTGTCCTAATCTGCCATGCTCATTCCGGTCATGACTTTGACGGTGTTGGATTCAAGAGGCACCCAATAGCGAAGAGGGAGCTACTAAGGTCTAATTTTGGTAGGCAGTGTGATGTAGTTGATAAGGCTTTGAACCAACAACTTCAGAGCCTGAGGTTGTGTGTCTGCTGCTGACACTGTATGGCCATGAGCAAGCCACTTCACCTGACTGTACTACAACTGGAAAACAATAAAAGAAATGTGACCAATTGCATCTAAAATTTTGTATGGCACCTTAGATAAAGGCTTCATTCAAATAATAAGTAATAAAATATTATTAGGTCACTGGATCTGGATACTGTTTAACATGCTATACACAACTGTCAACAAGTAAAACATTTTTGCATTTAATCAATTACTGCTTTTTCCTAGTGACTTTTCTTTTGTTTCTAATTTACAGAAAAGCATATTCTTTTGAATTGAAATGGGTAATCTGTAGGAATAATGGGAAATTTGAGTATACTGTATGTTGTAGGAGGCACATAGGATGGACAAGCACCCCAGCCAGGAGTCAAAAAAATCTCTTACCCAGACAGGATGCCCTGTGGGAACATAAAGGCATCCCGGCCAAGAAAAGGAAGGGAGTCACACCTGGATTAAGCAGTTTTAATAGGTGGACAGACATCCCGGCCAGGAAGCACAAAATAAATGGACAAGTGCCCTGACCGGATATGGACTTCATAACTTCCCTGGTCACAATAGAAGAAGAGGGCAGGGAATGACTATATCTGGAGGATGTTTATTCACCCCAGATGCTAGATGGCAGCAGACCTCCTTATCAGTGCCCATTTAGTAACCAGCAGGGAACGCTGGGAGTTATAGTCTGGCAACACTTTCCTGCTGGGGTCCATGGGTGCTACAAGGAGGGCACTGCAGGGAGATGCACTACCCAGAATATGGGGCTTTCATATGACCTGGAAGTACTTCCAGCAGGTATTGGCCCTGGCACCAGAAGTACTTCCGGGTCCTCAGTGATAGAGACTACACTCTCTTTTCCAGGTGAGTCAGAATTGGGAGGATGTAGAGCAACACTTGACTGGAGGAAGGCCGTGCGTTTAGAAGAGCAGTGAGAAGAAGAGGGGTATTGTGGAGAAAAAGAGAGAGAATCTGTGATTTGTGCTTTGTGTTTACAACATTTTGAAGGTTTTTGTGGTGAATAAACCATCCATTATTTAAACCTGGGACTCTCTGTGTCTTCGTGTTGGGGTTCGGGGCCCACTGACAGCTTGGTTCCATGGCAATATTATTATAATTATTAGATGTTTATGTCATTTGTTTGTTTATGCTATTCACCCAAGTACATTATTTCTTTTTGTGTTTTTCATCAGTTGTATGTAGTCTTCCCTTTAAAGTCTGCAGATGCAAATGTATACTCGAAGCTGTTCTTGCAGTGAATATACTGTACATAAGTGCCGGTACCCAGTGTGCTACACTGATATATCAACAGTAGCTTTGAGCATCGTGACAGGATTTCTGTGGCTTCCCCATTAAACATTCAAGTGCCGATGCTGGGGTATTGTGTAATTTAAGCCCTGCAATTGAAGAATGGGGGTAAGACGAGTCATTTACCCTTATAGGTTTTAGCACCATGAGCAGGGGCCGGATGTCAACAGAGTGAAACAGATAATCAGGATGAGAGCCTGTACACATCTAAGAAAAACAAAAAACATCACTTACTAGCGATCTTCTTCCTTGAGCTTCACCCAACTTTTCTCTTTCCATTTCTCTTTTTTTTTTCCTGTCCAGGACATTACCCATCTTCAGTCATCTATCCACCCTATTGATTAGTGGTGCTATCTGTGTGGCCCATAAATCACTTCTACTCAGTCCTTCATTTGCATAAAGCATGGCCTCAGTGCAGCGAAGAGCATGTAAGTTAGCATAAAATTAATAGCTATCAACAAATAAAAAAACAAATGTTGACTAATTCTTTTTTTTATAATGTCACCAAATTTCAATCAAATCTTCCAAAGCATTTTTGAGATTTTAGGGTATTTATGCATTGTAGGAGGGGTTTATCCCCAATATTCATATAAAAAAAGACTCTTCCTTAGCTGATACCTATTGCCCTAGATTTTTGATTTTTTTTTTTAATTTTGATATACCCTATGTGACAGATTAGGACCATAGCGCTCCCTTGAACCCCTGTTCACGACTCCAGACACCAGGTAAAAGTCCAAACGATGACTTTATTAAATTGCCACAGTGCACAAAGCACCCTCTCCTCCACTATACTCATACAAATCACAATAAACACAATGATCCAATCCTCCAATTTCCAGACGCGTTACCACCCTTCCACCCAGCTCAGCCCCCCGTCTGGGAGCTCCCATAGTCCTTTTTTTCTCCCTGACCCGGAAGTGTTCCCAATCCCCAGTCCATGTAATTCAATATCACTTCCGGGTCAGGTACAAGTCCTTCTTCTTCACCCTGGAAGCACGTCGCTCTTCCTTTGACGCACTTCCGGGTTATAGGGCACAAAGAAGTCTTCGGTCCTCCTTGCAGCTCCCTCTTGCGGCCCCTGTGGTACCCAGCAGGGCTGAGGATAAAAACTACAAAGTCCATGACTCCCTGCTGGTCTTCGGGGCACCTCCATACTGCAGGGAGGGTTCCGTCTGGCGGCCTGGGGCCTGGGGATGACAAGTCGGCCAAATACCACACCTATTAATCCTTTAGATATCCCATTATGTCAAATTTAATCTTTTTAACTAAACAGGAAATAAGTGTTTTTGTTGATAAGGGAGGGAGTCAGTCAGTCAACTTTGTTTTTTTGTATATAGATAACAATATTTAAGCATATAAATGTGGAAGAAAATCCTTACTTGATCCTGTTTTATCAGATTCTCCTCTCATATTCTCTTTTAAACGTTTTGGTTACTCAAACATCCATCCATTATCCAACCCGGTATATCTGAACTACAGGGTCACGGGGGTTTTTGCTAATTACCAGAGAAATGGATATGACACTGCGATATTTGTTCCTCTTAATCGTTACAACAACAAGAACATTCTTGTATAGCTCAAAATCACACAAGGAGGGCCTGTTTTTTGACAGTCCAGCCTTGACTCCCTAAGAAGACAAGAAAAAATTCCCAAAAAACATACCCTTCTACAGTAGAAATCTTAGAAGAAGAAATCTTTGGAAAAGCAATTCAGAAAGTAACCCTTTTCTAGGTAGGTTGGGTATGCAATCAAATCAAAAAATGAGCTAAACACAATACACAAATCAGAACACAAGTGAACCTCTTCACAGAGCTAGGCAGCCAATCTATCATTGTCACTTCAGAAATATAATACAACAGTATAATAGTAATGGTACAAACTATAAGGTAAAATGCAAGAATAGATTATATCACTCACTAAATACAGAACTATCACATATAAGGATACAGATTTGTTCAGAGTCCTGGAGACCTCGGGCAACAAGCTGCCCCCATCCTACTGGAATTCCATACCTGAGTCAGTGCTGAGCCAGTCTGATGAAAGGACCCTTCTATCCGATGATTCCAGTGCTCCTTTATCTGAGATGACTTTTTCAAAGACAGGCAACACAACTTGCAGTATCCAGCCATTCAGCAGCTCTACTCAGGGTATGCTAAACTGAAATAGTGAGTCTTCAGCTGGGATTTAAAAGCTGAGACTGAAAGTGCACCTTATATTGTAGCAGACCATTCTATAGCTTCATGACCCTGCAACTAAAGGTGCAACATTACACGATCATAATTTATAGCCACATTAGATATAAGGTTGCCAAATTCAAGATTCTCTGGATGTTAAACTAGGCTATAGGTTCACCTTCCAACAGGACAATGACAAAGCAAAAACAACACAGGGGGGCTAAGTGTCAACTCTCTGAATGTCCTTGAGATGCCCAGCCAAAAGCCGGACTTGAACCCAATGGAACATTTCAGAAGAGACCTGAAAATAGCAGTCTACTGATGGTCTCCATCCAAGGTGACAGAGCTCCAGAGGATTGTCAGTGAAGAACAGTAGAATATTCCCAAATTCAAGTGTGCATTGCTCATTGTGTTAAACCCAAGAAGACTCTGTGCTGTAATCGCTACCAAAGGTGATTCATCTAAATCAAAAGTCTAAATACTTCTGCTATTGAGATATTTCATTTTTATTTTTAGTAACTGCAATTCAAAACCCCCATTTTCGAGTTCTCATTCTTGGGTATTGAGTGTTGCTTGTTGTGGAGAAAAACTAATTTAAATAATTTTAGCATAATGCTGCAGTTTAACATTATATGAAAAATATTAATTGGTTGGAATACTTTCTGAATGCATAGTATATGTCTGAATTGCCATTTAAAGCATAAATCACAGGGTCATCCTGATTACTGAACAGATGTGCCACCCACTAAAAGCTGCTGTACGTTCACAAATAATATTTCTTCTATTTCATTTGCAGTCTTTTGTGACATGTATGTTGTTTTTATTATTGTTAATATGATTCCTAGCATTATTGTTTAAGTAATCTGGCATTATTGGTGTTCTGTAAGTGATGCCATGACTATAATTATTTGGATAGGTTTATATGGATGAATTTAAATCATCATAGAATGTGGTTATGGTTACCAGAACGTAATTTATTTGCCTCTTTTCTGATCTGAAGGAAGAACTGTGACCCCAACCTGACTCTTCCTAGTAGCACAACCTTTATAAGGTCAGCCCAGGCCACTGACTCAGTGAATTCTAGACACAGATGAAAGCAACATAACTCAATCTTTTGCTCAAACCACATACAATCATCACTGCAGATATGTATAATTGGTTGACATTTCAAAATCATTTTTTTCCAGATGTTCCTAACATATGTTTTACATTTTAGGTGTTTGTGGCATATTTTAAAGTATTGGGTTGTTGAAATTACAACATCTAAGAACAGTCAGAAGCATGTTCTTTGAAAACATATTTATAGGCCTTGGCACTTACTGTGTTGTACTTTACGTATTGTGAAATAAACATCTCTGGGATATATGTTGATGTATGGAATATTTATTTATAGAATGAAGAGTATTCTGTCACAACTAGGCAACTGGCCAGAAAAATGATGAGCACAGAGGCCCGGGAAAAGAAATGTTAACCAAAAAACAAAGTGAAAGATCAAAACCAAAATCACACAGCTCCGCCATTAGCACCCTGTTCTCTTCACAGATAAGAGCAGGTTCACACTGAACACATGTGACAGACGTGGTACAGACTAGAGACTCCATGGTGAACGTTAAGCAGCCTGCAACATAATCCAGCATGACCGGTTTGGTGGTGGGTGAGTGATCGTCTTAGGCTAGGCAACAATACCCTGACTGTTCTTAGGAACCAGGATGACATCGTCAGAGCCATTGTCAGACCTTATGTTGGTGCCATGGACCATGGGGTCCTCCTGGTGCAGGACAATGCCCAGCCTCATATGACCAGAGTGTGTGGGCAGTTTACTGGATGATGATGGTATTTATACCATTGACTGGCCCACATTTGTCCCAGCTCTCCTCGTGTAATGACCCATCTACTGGTATCTCCTCCACGCTCTTGAGACTTTGCTAGGAGACACAGCAAACCTTCTTGATTTGGCACGCATGGATGTGCCATTTTGTAGAAGCTGGATTATCTGCGCAACTTGAATCGGCTGTGCGTACCACCTCATGCAACAAGTAGTGAAAACTGTAGCAAAACGCAAAACTAGAGAAGAAACAGGAAGGATAAGGAGAGAGCAATTGTCTGTAACCATCACCTGCAAAGCCATTCCCTTTATGAAGGTTGTCTTGCTGTTGCCTCTCCACTGTACCTGTTGTCACTTTCATTTGCAGGAAAGCAGGAGAAGCTGATTCACAGTCGCTTATGATTTCTAACTTGACAGACTGATATCCCCGAAGCTTCCCTTCATTTATTTGAGCAGTCTATATTGCCGATGAATTGTCTAAATTAAAATTGCAGCACCTCAACTTCAGAACTGAACAGATTTGAGATACAAAATGCAAATCACTATAACATGGAAAGAATACTCAACACACTCTGAATGACTTGAACTACACACCACACATCCAGTAGCAGCACTAACAACCATGCAGTATGACTTTCGTTCCACATCAGGATTCTATACTTCTATGAAAGAGGAACATCATACTGCTGGATTCTTTTTCACATGATGCATTCCTGATATTGGACTCTTTTTTTTGCAAATGATTGCAGTTTTGTGACCATTTGTCTGGCCTGTGCTGCATGGCCAGGACTGGGAAAAGCTTAAACATGACTCAAAAAAACAAAAACATGTGGTCTTTCTTTTAATACTTGGGGGCTTTGCCCCATTCTCGCTTTGCTTGCCAACGTCCACCATCTCAACCGTCCTCCCCACCCCGGCCTGCGCTATGCACAAGCCTCTTCCTGTCTCTACCACTCACGTTGTGAAGAGGGGGCTGAACGCATCCCAAGGAGATGCCAATGGTGATACAATAGGAAACAAATACAGTTTTTTTTACCTCCTCTTTGCTTGATCAGCTGCTGGCTTGCTACTGCTGCCGTGTCATGTGATCTGCATCGCACATGGTGCTTCAAGCGTTTAAAAGCCTGTACAGCAGCTGTCCTTTTGTCTCACTGTCTTGTCTCTCTTCTCCCCAAGACGTCCTCAGCTCCTGTTGGGGGTCCCATTCCCGAGGCACACCCCTATGAAGAAGAAGATTTCCTGTTCTTTTGAGAGACGGAACTGTCCCCTCTGACTACACATGGAGCTCAATTCACTCATGAAAGAGACTTATGTTTGTTTGAAGTGTCTAAATAACGTCTCTGTCTCTAAAATCTCCTGTGTATCTGTGCAAATCTGTGATCCAAGCGTGACAGCGTATGTGGATTTCGCTTTCACCAAACAACAAATCTTTTAATTCTCGCGGATACGCCTCATCATTGGGAAGAAACACTACTTTTCCCTGATAGCACCCCTGAATTAGACAATCTACAAGTCTCCAACTTAAAGTTTAAATCCAAACAATATATTCGATCTCTTTTCGCTGTTCCGTTATTTCATTGAGTAATAATTTCCATTTGTTTGTGCTAATGGGATCTTTACTATAATTTTTTGGAGACTTTCGAATTTTCTTACTTCCATTATATCTAACCTGCTCTGCATGTGTATCGCTCCAACTTTTTTGAATTCTTTGCAATGCTCTACTTTGTCATCTACTCTTTGTCTCACGGGACGTGAAAGTGTCTCTCTGCGAAAGTCATGTCTCGTTTCTCTGAAAAAGTCTCGTCTCTTCCCAAGATTTTTTTATCTATTTTTTTTTATCTTTTTTACATAATAGAGAGATGGGTGATGCCCTTCAAGCCTCATCACTATACTAGAAAATTCAGCTTGGACATGTGCACATACATACTCAAATGTATAAGGCACTTTCCCACTGCAGGAACTTTTTTCAGGAATCAGGGACTTTTTAGAATCACAGGAACTTTTGTAGCGTTCCCACTGGGGGAATTTGAGCCATTTGCTGCTCCTGGTAAATGCTTCCTGGTATTTTTTTTAACTTGTACTCCTGGGTATGTATCTTTCATTTAACCAGGAACTATCATGGGTGTGGCTCAAGTGATGAATTGTGTTGATTGGTTGACCACAAGCACTGACGCTATCTTACAAATCCATTTATATTTGAATTCTTTTGAATATGGAGTGCCACACTTCACACCTTCCAGGTGTGTTGTGGCATGCACCACATCAAAGCAATAATCTCCCCCATGAAGTCACAATCTCTTTGTAGCAATAAGGTTTGGTGGTCCTCTGTAAACTCCTTTGCATCGCATCAGTCTTCATACCTGTCTAACTCATTAAAACAATAAGTGTGTGTTACCCTGTGGACTGTTGAATGCACCTCATTTTTCACTGCATTTCTCTTCTTTGCATGTGACATATTTTGAATAACGGTTACAGTTCCAGTTCTGCGATGTGAACAAAACCCACTAAAGTGGTCATAGACTATTAATGGCCCTGCCACTACATCATACAGGAACTCACTATTAAAAACAAAGATCCTGCAGCACTAAAGCACCTATAGACAACACTGCAGGGCCAACTAGTCCAGCCCCAGCTGGAAATATGCTTACAGTGCCTGGCATGAAAACAATTTCACCTGGCAAGAGGCAGTATTTTTCTAGATAAGTAATTGCACTGAGAATACGTTAGAGAAATGGGAGAAAGGTAAGAAAGGCAAGCATTTAATTAATAATTTAACTTATTGAGGGAAGCTTATTACTTATTTTGCATGACATCTGGTGGAGCTATTGAATCAGAAGTCATTTAAATGAATTACTTTTCAGTGAGTAGGTGGCACAGTGGCACAGGTATAGCAGTACTTTCTCACAGTAAGGAGACCAGAGTTTGTGTCCCAGATCTCCTTACTGCATGGAATTTGCATGTTCTCCCCATGTGGGTTTCATTCCACAGCCCAAAGAAATGTAGGTTGGGTGGGTTGTTGACACGAAATTTGCCATACTGTGTGTGTGTGTGTGTGAGTGTGTTCTTTTGTGATGGACTGGCACTCTGTCCAGGAGTTTTTTCCTGCACAAGTTTTTTCCTGCCTTGTACACTATGGTTGCAGGAATAGGCTCCAGCCCTATGCAATGGTGCTCAGAATTTAGTAGGCTTAGAATATGGTATGGTATTGTGTATTTACATTAATGCTTTAAAGGTACAGTTTTAAAAATACAAGACATACATTCTTAGCTACAGGATATGATTAATAAATTTAATCAAATATTTTTAAAACTAATAATAATGATAATAATAATAATTCTTTACATTTATATAGCTCTTTTCTCAGTACTCAAAATGCTTCAGTGAATGGGTGAGCTATTTCAACCATCACCAATGTTCGGCATCCACATGGATGAATGGACGTCAGTCATTTTGCCCCAGTATGCTCACCTCACGACACGTTAGCTGTTAGGTGGTGAAGTGGTGAGAGAAAGAGCCAGTTAGAGATAGTGGATGATTATGGGTCCAGAATGACTAAGTGGGCAATTTAACAAGGACATCGAGATATATCCTAGTCTTTACGAAGGATGCCCAGGGATTCTTTATGACCGCAGAGAGTCAGGACCTCGGTTTTGCCTCTCATCCGAAGGACACCACTACTTTTTACAGCACAATCCCCTCACTGCTTCGGGACATTGAAATTCACATTTAGACCACAGGTTAAGCACCCTCTGCTGGCCTATAAATGTTAGGAAAGAGAAACCCTAAAATTATTTAGCATATTGTGACAGTAGATGGCGCTATAACAGCGCTTAACCCAACACAGACAGACGCAGGAGGCACACTTATAAAAACAAAATGTTTTATTTTCTTTTCTTCGCCTGTGGGCAACACCTTTCCCATTTCCCACAGGCACAACACAGTCCCAATAAGCACTATCAGAACACACAACACTCTTCTTCTCTTTTGTCTCCTCCACTCCTCCCAGCAAGCTTCACCTCCCTCCTCCCGACTCTGGCTCACCGAGTAGTCTCTATTGGCCCCTTATATAAGTCACCCGGAAGTGCTCCAGGTGTTTGTTGCCCCAATTCCAGCTGCACTTCCGGGTGTGGCAGAAGAACAACCCACACAGGCTCAGGAACAGCTGCAGCGGCCCCTGGTGGCACCCCCAGATCCCAACAAGGCTGTAGATAACTCCATCTCCCATGAAGCCCTGGAGGAGTCCGAGGCACCACTGCAATACCATGGGGGCTGCCATCTAGTGTCCTGGGGGAGGTACTGTTCTGCCCATACTTGCTCCCCCGTTCCTCTCAGTGAAGAGGCATCCCGGCCGGACAAGGACCCCGGTCATCTGTGACAATATTTATAAATAGATAATAATTAGTTTGCAAGTCTCTCCACCACACATTTTCTGTATATTTTAATATTTTAGTAGTGCAGACATGTTTGTTTAACAAGAAGTGGAGGTATCATATATTTTTCATCATATCTAGGTGACCTGGACTTTGACTTCTTTACAGAACATGAAAACACAACAGAACTTGACTGATATGAAAAGACACTATTTAAATATAAGCATACTGAATATTTTGTAAGTCCACCAAAGACATATATGTAACATCTAACCATGCGTATTTTTAATATGGCAAAATATTATGAGCCAAATTTTAATAGAAGATATAGAATAAATATATGTAGTTTGAAACTTCAAAAAAATGTAGATTAATAACATGTGCTAATAAATTTCTCATGCTGTTTTAAAAGAAAGATCTCCAAAAGTAATGTGATATGACCTCTTCATTAATTGACGTAAAACCTTTTGATTTTTAATACAATGGAAACATCTCAGCATTTCTCTTTCATTATTTATTCATGCAGCCAAAACTCAAGTGACATTAACCTGCTTAATTTTGGGAATCTTTTTGCAATTTAAGAAGTTCTCATGAATTGTATTGTTTTTGAGAGCTTAAGCACAATTTTATTACATTAGTAGAAACACTAATACATTTGCAAGATAAGTATATGGAGCTGACAGAATTTAATTTAATAAGCTACCTTGGTACAGTGTGGAAAATGTCATCCAGCACATATTCATATTTTGAATTAATGTTTCAGATATTACTAGTGTATTGCACATTTGACCAGAAGATGTTTAGTAAGAGGCAAAGATACCTCTGTTTTTGCTGTGAGGTCAAAAATAGCAGGGGCCATTTTGCCGAGCTAACCTGGCTATAACCTGTGATTTTCTGCCATTTAAGTATTCAAAACATGTTGAAATGTATCAAGGTGCTATTTCTTGCATCTTTGCAGAGGTCTAATTCTGTGTCTTAGGGATGTCATTTACCTAAAGGGGCATAAAAGAGCACCCAGAATGCAAATAACAATGACAATGACAGCTTCAGCTATGGTGCAGAGAGATGTAAAATAGAAAAGATTTTATGTCAGTAGCTGTTATGTTCAGTTCTGGGGCACACTGTGGCTGTAGGTTTTTGCTCAAAGCAGTTTCACATTGAGTCAATTCACCTCTAATTGATCTCATTGTTTTCTCTTATTCTTTATACAGAAAAAAACACAATTTTCTGTGATTTACATTTACAAGAAATATGTTTATTTTTCCTATAGATTTAAATACACAACTCTGTTTTGTGCTTTTCAAATTAATTTTGTTAGTCTGTGGAGTGTGTTAGGTTAATTGTACCAAAATAAATGACAATTACTGATGAGTGGAATAGATACCAGGGCAAACGACCCTCCATGTCTGCAGCTACTTCATTCTCACTCCCACTAGCATGCTTATTAGTAAATAGTTTTTAAAAAAACAGAACACCCACAAAAATGAAATGAAAAGCATGATAGTAATTATATAGTGGCCCTGAAGTGCAAGTGGAAAGGAATTAAAACAAGTGGTGCACACAAAATGAGAGATGGCACATGGAAAATAGGATGGGTGTCAGCATTAAATTATTGTGATTGGTGTTTTCTGCGACTTGGGGGACATTTCCAGTATATGTTTAAACTGGGTTTTTTAAACCAAGGAATATGTCTCCGAGGTTGATTTTTAGTTTCTCCTGAGAGATTGGAATGTTTTTTATGCTATCCCACAATCCCACAATGCTATTTTGTTTATGGCCACTGTCATTTTGCTGTGATCACATCAGGTGTTGTTATGGCAATTTATTTGGTGAGTGATTCTTTATTCCTGGGTAATGCATGGGTAATAAATGTCTCTTTGGTTTTTGTTAAATGTTTTTTAATAGGAAATATATTTGTTTGGTTTTTTGGTAACAACTACTTGTATTTCTGACCATGTAATATAAAACAAAAAAAAACGTGGCACGGACAAACTACAAACTTGCAAACATCAGACCCATCTTTACATGTTGTTTGGACGCAAATCTATTTCATCCTTCAGCATATTGTTTCTTGTATGTGTGTGACGATGTGGGTTTGCTGCATGCTCCCATCGTCTGTCCGGGAGTCCTTGAACCCTGCACCATCGGTAATATTGCCAATGGGCACGGCAGTGAAGCACAACAAATGGAGCAAGGGGATGGTGTTAAATGTGCAAAAGTGTTTTTATTAAAATCAATAACAAATTGTCCAAATTAAATAAAGTGCAGTGCTTTTCAAAAATCTTCAATAAATAAATAATCCATTTAAACAGTGGAGGTTAAAAATTCGATAGAAAAAACAACAATCCTTTAAAACAACAAGGTCAAAGCAACGCTGGAAGCAGTCCTTTAAAAACTCCCCTGCTTCTCCCATCGGGCTTTGCAATAGGATAGCCGCCATACCTGCAGCTGACCTTCTTTCCACATAACTGATCTGGTGGTCTTCTGATCCCTGGTTCCGGTTCACCTCACCTAGATCGAGACTTGGCTTCCCTGATGACCAGGACGCTCACATCAGGGAATTCACCGCCCAAGCCTCCCGACTCCCTCTGCCTTCTCTGCCTTACACGGCCACTGCTGGTCACTCCTGTTCCTTCATTAAATGCTCAGCGGGAGCAACCACTACCAACTGCCCTAGGTGTTGGCCAAACACACCTGCTAG